>NW_002196581.1:0-304527 GCF_000006515.1 Cryptosporidium muris RN66 | reverse complement strand
TTCCTAGTTTTGAAATAAACGTTGAAGTTCCCTTTAAATTAGATTCATCTTTATATTTAACTTCATCTTCATAGTTTGAAATAGTCGAAGCATACATCTCTCTATTAGATGCATCATCAAATAACTCTCTTAAAACAATATCCTTATCTTTATCTTGTATTTTATGATCATCTAATTGCTCTAAACTATCTAGTGATCCATTAGTAGAGTAATCTTCATAATTCGTTTTTGCAGGTTTATAAGAAACTTCATACACCAAATTATCTCTAAATTTTTCAAGTATTTTTGATGGTTCAAAATTCCGTTGTCTTTTTGACTTTTTACTTTCTTTTAAATCAACTTTACTTTTAGTTTCATGAATTACATCCTCATCGTTATGTTTAAGTTCAAAATTAAAAGTTTTATGCAAAGTTGGATCTATTCTAAGTGCTTGAGATATATCACTTTGTTGAGTTACTTCACTAAAACTTTCAACTTTAGATTGATCATACTCTGGTGAATTGTTTTTATCTATAAATGATTTATCTTTACTTTTGTCTATAATTTCTCCTGGTGGTGATATTGGAGAATATAAAGATTCCTCAAATTGATGTAAATTAGAATTATTACTGTCTAATTGTTCAGCTTCTGAAACCTCAACTTCGTTGTATTCAGATCCTTCCCCATAAAGTCCTTTAAAGTCACTTGGTAATTTAATACTTGAATCAAGACTACTTACTTCACCAGAATATGGTAGTTCAGATGTATCTGATTTGTCAAAACTTTGGTATACAGGTTTTTCTAAAATACCAGAAGAATCTTCATTTATGTCTTTTTTTCGTGATTTTTTCCCAAATATACTAAATAATTTTTCGAAAAAACCAGGTTTTTTTTTTAAAGTTTCATCATTTAAACTTGTTTTACTATCTAACATGTCTTGTTTGTTCATATCAAGTGATTCATTACCTAAAAAATTATCTATTTTAGCCGATGTCTTTCCAGATTGACTTATTTTATCTATTTTATTACTAGAATTACCTGGTACTTCATTATCTGATGAAGAATATTGATATGAAAATTTAGAATCCGCAATAACCACATATATAAAAAAAGTTAGTAATATTAATATATAATTATGTTTCATATAAACTCTCATATAAGATTTAGAAATAAAGCAAATTCAAATATAAATTCTAATCTTATAATTTTAATAATTTCTTAAAAAATAATTTTTAGATCCCTAATGGCGTCGTGTCCTTTCCTGAAATTAAACTTATATAACTATAATATAAACTATGAAATTTTTAAAAGATCAATATCATAAATGGTTACAATGAGATGCCAATTTATTATAAATAATTTGCAGCTTCTCTTTCAGCATTTGCAATTTCTTCACTAGTAAATAAATCAGGTCTCTTTCTCATTATACTAGATTTAAGCTTTGGAGGGAACTTCATAATCCATTCCCTTTCATTTTGAGCCTCCTCAACTTCTCTTATTGTACCTAAACTTCTTCTTCTTTTAGAATTATTATTATCATTCTCTAGTCTTTCTTCTCTTGTCCCCCTTAAGTTCCCTCTAACATACTTTTTACTTGAATCTGAATAACTATTTCCTTCAAACTCTAATATATTGTTTTCTTGACCAGGTACTTCATTAGTATTGTAATACTGTGTTTTACTATCTTCTAATTCAAATTCATTCTTATTATCATGAAGATTCTCATTTTTTAAGTCATTTATTGGGTGTTCTACTTCATCATTTATTAATTTATCTGTAGAAGTTTGAACATTATTGGGAGATGAATCAAATGTTTGAATACTTTGCTCCCCTTTATCTAATAAAGGGCCTTGATCTTGTTGTATTTCTAATTGATTATTTCCATCATAATTATTTAAGGGAATTTTGTGACTTGTTGATAATGATTTAACTTCGTTTGAACTGCTATATTTCAACTGTTTAGTTATATCATTAATTTCAATTTTTAGTTTTTTTTGACCGTCTTTTACTATATCTATGCTGGGTAGTATGCTTGAAATATCGGAATCTGATTTTTTAGAGCTCATTTCTTCAATAATTATTTTTTGTCCATAATTAGTAGGTGGTATTTCTTCAAGTTCAATATCTATTAGTTCTGGGTTTTGAGTTATAAGTAACTTCAATGAGTTATGAATCGAATTTAATAGACTTTGTAAATTGTTTTCCTCTTCTTCTATTGCTATTATATCAGAAGTTAGAGATCTCTCACCTTTATTTTTGGAGTTTAAAACCTGCAAATTACCAATCATATTTTTTATTTTAAGTTGTTGCTCATCTAGTTTTTTTAATTTTGGTGATAAAACCCTGAAACTTTTTTCTTCAGCTAATTTTTGAATTTCTTCACGTATCATATTAACAATTTGTTCATCAGATATATATTTCTGATATGAGGAAATTTCAGGTTGAATATATGTATCTAATTTTTTTTTTTTCGGACTGTTACTTACCATATTTGATATACTCTGTTTTAGTCTACTCATAGGTTTACGAAATACTTTCCTACCAAGTTTATTTTGGTGCAAATCAGAACTAAAAAGTGATTTGGATTCTATAAATCCACGAGGTTTAATTTGTTTTTCAGTTTCATTAATCATTTCCCTTGTATTTTCTTGTTCATTCTTAAGTTGAGAAATTGCATTCTTAATAGATTCAATAACTGATTTAGATTCCATAAGTTCAAGTGGTTCAATTTGTTTCTCAGTTTCATTAATCATTTCCCTTGTATTTTCTTGTTCATTCTTAAGTTGAGAAATTTCATTGTTAATAGATTCAATAAATGATTTAGATTCCATAAGTCCAAGTGGTTTAATTTGTTTTTCAGTTTCATTAATCATTCCCCTTATATATTCTTGTCTAGTCTTAAGTTTAGAAATTGCATTCTTAATAGATTCAATAAATGATTTAGATTCCATAAGTCCAAGTGGTTTAATTTGTTTTTTAGTTTTATTAATCATTTCCTTTGTATTTTCTTGTTCATTCTTAAGTTGAGAAATTGCATTCTTAATAGATTCAATAACTGATTTAGATTCTATTGGTTCAATAGATTTAATACGTCTTTCAGTTTCATTAATCATTTCTTTTATAGATTTTTGTTTATCTCTAACTTGAGAAATTTCATTTTCAATAGATTTAGTAAGTGATTCAGATTCTATAACCCCGAGAGGTTTAATTTGTTTTTCAGTTTCATTAATCATTTCCCTTGTATTTTCTTGTTCATTCTTAAGTTGAGAAATTTCATTGTTAATAGATTCAATAAATGATTTAGATTCTATTGGTTCAATAGATTTAATATGTCTTTCAGTTTCATTAATCATTTCTTTTATTTTTTTCTGCTTCTCTTTAGTGAAATTTATAGCAGTTTTTAAATCTAGATCCTGAAAAGGGATACTATCATGAATGATACTAGCATCTGACATTTTATTTTGGTTATGAGGCACATCATAAATTACTCTTTGAGAGGATTGCTCCACAAAACTACCACTAGGAATATTTTTATCAATTGAAATCTCTTTTATTTTCCCACCATTATCTAGAGAATTAGTATTATAACCCATTTCTGGAATAATATTTTCTATCCCAGCTTTCTTATATTCAATATCAGAGATTATTGAATTTTCATGAGATTCATTAGTTAAATTTTCATTGTCATATCCAGACCTTAGAGAATCGTCTACTTTCTTAAAAAATCCGTTATCTTGAATATCTTTTATACCTTCCTTTCCTTGTTCCTCAATATATCCTGTTTCTCTTTTATCTTTTGTTTCATAGATGTCTTTTAATATACCATTATTGAATTTCGAAAACTCCAGTTCATCCTTATCTACATTCCTATATTTTTCGTTATGAAAATCATCAAATAAATGATGACTTTCAGTAGTTAATGTATTTTCTTCAGGTAAATATTCAGTTATTTCTTCAGTATCAACAATAGATTGTATATCATCCATATTTAGATGTTTGTTGTTTTCATTTTCAAAGGCTGGTTCATATCCAACAAAATCAGTTTCAGACATGACTACATCTCCATTATTTGGAGTCTCATTTACTATTTGAGTTATTTGGTTATGATATTCATTATTGTTTGATCCAATATCACCTATTCCTGCATGTTGATTTACATATTCTAGATTATCATGAATCTTTTCATTTTCAGGAGGTGCTAAAAAACCATCTTTTTCTGTATCCACATTTGATTCACCAAATTCTTCTATTCCACTGTTATTTTCTACTTCTGCTAATTGATCTCCAAATTCTAGTTTGCCATTATCCTCTTTATTTATATTTTCTTCTTGTTTGTACTTTCCACTTTTACTTTGATATTCTCCCTGGTTCATATTCTGTTCAGATTCTTTATATTCATGTTTAATCAAATCAAGATCTTCTGTATCCAATTTTCTTGTTTCTCTATCGTTTACATATTCATAAATAGATTTATTGTTGCTCCCAATAATTTTTTGATTCCCATCAATTATTGTAGCTTTATTGCTAAGATCATCCCAGTCATAAAGAACTTTATCCTCTTTACCAGTTGTCTCTTCATTATCATCTTCAGAATATTTCTTATGAGTTCGAGATTCTTGCCCTATATAATTATTAACTAATTCTCTGTTATCTTCATCTTCTTTATCTTCTTTATAGCTTCCAAATAACTTTTTTTCATGAACTACATCATTTCCAACAAATTTTTCCTCTTGATTATTTTTTAATCCTTTATCTTCATGACTATCACCATCCAACCCTATTTTTTCTCTATCTCTAGTAAAATCACCCAATTTTTTATCTAAATTACTATTAGTAAGATTTTCACCATCTTTACTTTCTACTTCAAAATCTTTATTTCTAATCTCTTCATCACTATTATCAGTTACTCCCTTGTTATTTTCATTGTTACTCCTAAAATATTCTTCATTTTCAATATCTTCATATTCGCTTAATTTCTCCTTACTATTATTAGAACTTTTATCATATTCATCTTCTTGATCAATCTCGCCACCACTTTTCAAATACCTCTCACTTTCAATTCTATTATTATTGTATAACTTATTTTCATTATTATCAATAAACTCTCTATATTCATCACTTCCTCCGAGATACTCTCTATTGTCAACTTTGCTATCCTTAATTAACTCTCTTGCTAGATTTTTATCATCATTTCTTTCTCCTTCACTATAAATTCCAAAATATCTATTTTTAGTTTCCTTATCTTTACCTGATTCCCCTATATTTTCGTTATCTTCATTTTCTATTATAAAATCCTTAAGAGTTTTTTCATTATTTTCATTTAATTCTTCTTTAGTATTATTAAATTTTCTACCTTCATTATTAGTTTCTAAATTTTCACTTTTAATGTTGCTATCATTAAATTTTTCTTTATCATTCTCTACTATAAAGTTTTCTCTATTGATAATATTTCTATTATCTTCACCTAATTCCTCCTCTCTAATGTTATTACTTAATTCCTTTTCATTTTCATCCTCTATTTCAGTCTGTCCTTTATTACTAACATATTTATGATCTCCAAATTTCTCATAATTATCTCTATATGTTTCATCAAATCTTCTAGTCTCATTAATTCCAACCTTATTATCTCCATTTTGTTCTTTATTTTCATCAGACTCCTCGTTATCTCCATTTTGTCCTCCATTATTATTAAATCCTTCATTACCTTTCATTCCCAAATAATTATCTTCATTTTGTTCATTATTAATAAATTCTTCACTTTTATTTATTCCCAGGTCATCATCTTCATTTCGTCCTTCATTATTAATAAATCTTTCATTACCTTTCATTCCTAGATTATTATCTTCACTTTGTCCTCCATTATTATTAAATCCTTCATTACCTTTCATTCCCAGATAATTATCTTCATTTTGTTCATTATTAATAAATTCTTCATTTTTATTTATTCCCAGGTCATCATCTTCATTCCGTCCTTCATTATTAATAAATCCTTCATTACCTTTCATTCCCAGATAATTATCTTCATTTTGTTCATTATTAATAAATTCTTCATTTTTATTTATTCCCAGGTCATCATCTTCATTCCGTCCTTCATTATTATTAAATCCTTCATTACCTTTCATTCCTAGATAATTATCCCCACTTTGCTCTCTATTATTATTAACTCCTTCATTTTCCTTCATTTCTACATTATTATCTCCAATTTCTCCCTTGATCTTCATTAAACTCATTATCACCACTAGTTTCTATTTTCTCATCATTATTAAGTTCACCGTCTTTTTCAAACTGATTATTTTCAGTATTGATAATCCAGCCACCTTCTTTAGGGCTATAGGAAAGAGATTTTGCAGTGGAAGGTATAACACTAAAACCACTAGCATCAACAATTTTTAAACCATTACTCTTAATATCATGTACTGGAATAATTCTTAAATCAGGTCTTTCCTGAAAATTTGATTTAATTCCACCTACTAAATTAGCAGATTTTATAATCTTTGCTTTATTAAACCCTTCTAATAAAGTAGCCTCTAACTTTTGTTCTTTTTTTGGTAAAGTTTTCTGTGGATACTCTATTTTACTATAAATATTATTTTTATCTGTTATAAATTTTGATTGTTTTTTCAAAATTGGTCTAATTTCTTTAGAGTTTTTATTTATTTCTTTATTTATTAATGTATCAGATTTTGTTTCTTTCTTTAAATCAATTGGTGTATCCCCAATATTTTCTTTAACTTCAGTTTCAGCAATACTTATTGCTTCTTCCTCTTTTATTTCTGAATTATTAGGAATATTAATTTTTTGTAGTGTAGCAAATGGATCTTGTAATACTATTGCTGTATCCTCTAAATTTTTATCTTCCAAATCCTTCATTCCTACTTTATAAGCATAAAATAATATCTTCCTAAAGTGTTGATACGCTAACTCTACATTATTCTCTTCTATAATAAATTTTTTTAACAAATATTGCTTTATTATATTTTGTATACCATCTGGAAATTTATTTTTTCTTAAATTATAAAACAGATACTTATTTAATTCCAAATCGTTATTATTTCTAATACTATAAATAAATGCTACTAATAGCTCAAGTTGTAGCTCAAATGGTAATTTTTTCCATAAATCAAGGGAATGATTAGGGACACTAAATAAAGTCTTAAAAGGTTCTATATCTATTCCAGGCTTATAAAGTATACCTAATTTGCATAATTCCATTCTAGCTTCTCTTATACCTTCATCTGATGGTATCTCTAATTTCTCTGGAGCATTCATTGATGAAATAAAAGCATTAACAAATAGTTTATGATTTTCAAATTTTGAATAATTTAACTTCTTTTCTATTAAAAGATATAAAATATAATTATTTAATATACGGATTTGCAGTAAAAGTGGTAATGATTCCCAAATTACCAAATCATCATAATCTAAAGTTAATAGAACTTCAACTGCTAAAGGATATAATTGTTTTGGATACTCTATCTTACTATATTTTGTAGGGGTACTCTTTTCCTTTAAATTTTCTAAATCATTATTATTTAAATTAGTGATTTCATTTATAGCTAATTCTTTTAAAGAATTAGAAATTAAATCGTTATCTTCCTCCAATAAGTCTTCGTCAAAATATAAATCATTGTAAAATATATCAACAACTTGATCAAGGAGTCTTTCATAACCTCTAATAATATGTTCTTTTTCCTTTTTTTCTTTTGGGGAAAAATTTATAATATTTTCAGTGATATTTGGTAGTTTATCTTTTGATAATAACTTTCCTGAAGAACTTTCACCAATTATTCTTGAAACTTCCTTTAAAGCATTCAAACAAAGCAAATAAACTTCAGATTTATTTAAATATGGTTTATGTATAGGTAATTGAACTTTACATTCTTCTAAAAACTCTTGTTTTGTCATAAAATTTGTTATTAAATGAGATGCTAGAAGAGCTATACTTGATTTATCTATTTGTGAACCATTTATTAATTCCATGAGTATTAAAGCCAAATAAATAACAAATTTAATACTCAGGAGCTTCATTGCACCACATAAAATCTTAAATCACCATTGTTATGGTAAAAAGATTCTATTGTCTAAATTTATAATACCGGCACTACACTACGTGTACTATGTATGCACCTCTACTTAGCACACTCACCCAAAAAAAAAAGGAAAAGGAAATCTTTAAAATTTAAATAACTATAACTATACTTAAATAATAAAGAAATATATATAATTGATATTTTCTTTTTCTCTTTCTTCTTTTTTTTTTTTAAATAACTAAATAAACATAATTATTTTCCAATGCATGCATCCAGAATTGTGTGTAATATTTAAATATATTCTCTAAATATATTATAAAATAAACATAAATGTACATTGGGACTTATTAAATTACCTAAACAAAAATTATTATATTAAAGATACTATCTTCCTTTAATATCTAATATATATTTTAAATAAAATTTTCCAAAATTATAAGACAAGAAATATGCTCATAAAAAATATGAAAAAAAAGTCTTGAATTATTCCTTATTTAAATCATAAAATATATTTATTAGAGATTATAATATATATAATTATAAATCTTTATATATTATAAATTTATGAGACAAGAATAAATATCAATTAAAGCTAACATAAGTAAATTCTAGAATCCCTTAAGTATATAAAATCTTTAAAATAATCTAATATTAATATTTATTCTATATTATTAATCATAAAGTTATAAAGTGACGTTCTAAATTTCATCTTTGCTATTTCAGAAAATAATGATGCAAATATTTTTAAATTAACTTCTGCAGGTATTTTATATTCTTTAAAATTACAATCCCATAAAATAAGTCCAATTTCAGAAGCCATTGGAAAAAAAGGTATCTCATCTTTATCAAAATAATTATCTAATAATTTGGTTATACATTCAGATCTAATTTTACCAAGTGATATTTCAAACAAAATACCTACCATTAATCTTACTTGATGCCAAAGAAAAGCTGAACCTATTATAGTTATAACTCCTAATTTTGTATCATTAATTGAATTATCAAAACTAGAAGATGAAATCTTATTATTATTAAATACTTCAACTCTAAAATCATAAATAGTTCTTACATATGTCTGATTTGGACGATTCTTTATATCCATTTTGCAAAATACTCTAAAATCATGAGTTCCAATAAATTGTTTGCATGATTTATTCATCTGATCTATATGATTAATATTTAATTTCGGAAAATAATTATGTTCAAAATTTTGTATTTGATCTATTGGAAATATATATTTGTAAACTCTTGAATCACAATCAAATCTAGCACTAAAGTTATTATTAACTTGACAAAATCCTAAAATTCTGATATCCCATGGTAATACACCATTAATCATTTCTTGATAATTGTATGGGGATGTATCTCTTGTTCGTAAATTTATAGAAATATAATTACCAGTAGAATGTACACCTTTATCAGTTCTTCCACATCGTATTAAATCACAATCTTCTCTATTCTTTATTAATTTTAATCTTAAACATGCATTATAAAATTCCCTTTCAATTGTTGGAATTGTTTCATTTTGATATGCCATACCCTAAAAAAAAAAATGAAAATTAATAATTTTATAAAATATTATAATTATTTATATAACTATATAAATAGTTAAATTTGTTTAATTAATATTAATAAACTTAAACTTACATAATAATTCGTACCAATATAAGATATACGAAATAAAAATCGAGATATTGTTACTACTGACCAATCTATACGTGAGATCTTTTGTTTTTTATTATAAATACTCTCTATATCTTCCATTTAAAGTTTATTAATTTACCTATTATCTATAATATATATTCTCAATTTTAAAAATTATATACCGCTATTGATATTACAAAATATTTAACACGCTCAAAAGATGTAAAATAAAGATCCTTTAGAAATATAACAAATTGTATATATAATTAGTCTATATATATGCATCAATTACAAATAATATAATCTATCTTATATATACAATTTGTTATATTTCTAAAGGATCTTTATTTTACATCTTTTCAGAGTGTTAAATATTTTGTAATAATTAGATTTTCTTTCTTTTTCTTTTTTAAAATATTATTTTTAAAATATCTTAAAGATAATATCTTTTATATTATCTTCTAATTTTTTTTAAATAGGAATTATTTAAATAGTAATGATAATAACAATAATTAATGATAATACAATTTCTAAATATATTAATTAAAATGAACTATCTTTAATTTATAGATTTTCTTTTTTTTATAAATAAATAATAGAAATATTTATTATTGTATTATAGGTAATCCTTAAAATATCTTTAATATTATATTGAATTCTTAATTCTTAAATTAATAAAATAAAATATTAAAATTATACAATTTTCCCATTATTAAATTCTAAATTTTGGTATTTAGAATATAATTGATCTATAATAGCTGTTATAATAATTATGAAAAAAATAACTCCAATATAATATAATGATATATAACTACAAAATAATATAATTCCAAAAATAACTGGTGGAATACATAAAAATATATATATTATTAATTTAACTTTCAAGGGTAAATTAAAAAAATATATAGCATCTTCAAAATTCTTAGGTGAAAATAATAATAAATCTTCATTTTGAATATCTGATATATTATTTATTTCATCTTCATTATAAATTAAAGGTAATTTTAAAATTTCATGATTATAATAATTACTTTGAAATTTCCATAAACATTTTAAAAATGCTATAATAGTTATAAACATAATACAACTATATAAAGTTGAAACTGAACCTATTAAATATTCTTGAGGAATAAAAATAGATAAAATAAAACATAAAGTAATAATTATAGCTGATATATAACCTTTATTTATATAATATAAATTTTCAATATCTTTATTATAATAATTTTTCCATTTTATTAAAAGTAAAAGATGAATATATTCCAAATCAGATGCTATACGTCCTATTGCTGAAAAACAAGCTGCTATTACAATTAATGAAGCTAATGGAGTTCTACCAATTAAATAAGTTGATATAATAAAAAAATTTCCTAATTTAAAAGCTTCACTATCTTTATTAAAATAATTAAGGACACTACATCCAGACCAAAGTGATATTATATATGTCAATGATATGATCAATATATTTGCTAATAAAATATAAATAATTTTTGAATTATTGATTATTTCAGGTTCAATATTATTAGGATTATTTCTAATTATAATAAATAATTTTTCATATCCAAAATTAAGCCACATAATATATTGTAATGCTAATATCCAATTTATTTCATCTGATTTTGGGAATTGGGATATAATAAACCAAGAAGAAGTTGGTATTTTATATATAAAAATAAAAATTGTTAAAATTAAGGGTATCATAATAATTATTAACATATATTTGATATATTTTTCAAAGTTTATCATATATAAAGTAAAAATAGTGAATAATGTTAAAATTATTGATAATATGATCATCTGTTGAAGTGGAGTAAACATTGAAATATGGATATAATTCATAAAAGATTTCTGATATACTAAAGAAAGATTAATAAGTGAAGAAATCATTCCACATTCCATAAAAATATATAATGATTCAACATATAAGCTTATAGAAGTTCCAAATAATTTTTTACACCAACTACTTAAATCTTTACTCTGAGGAAAAGATTGAAACATAATATTATAAATTATAATAATTGGAATAACATATAAAATAGATATTAAGATTTGAACCCATATAAAGTTATGAATCCCAATAGTAGATATAACTAATTCAGAACCATATGGTCCACCACAAATAGTAAAAAAAGATATACATAACATTGTAAGACACATATTTTTCATTTTTTTACTTTAACTATATTATATTATAAATTTAAATATTAAACATTATTTAGTTTAGTTAGATTATGCAAAATTTTTTTTGGGTGCATTTTTAATAAACTTTTTTTTTAGCGCTAAAAATAGAAATATAAGGTCTGTTAGAAAATTTTAGGATAAAAAAGGATTATAGATTATTTAGGATAATAAATAATAATAATAATAAAAGTAAAAAATTAGGATTCCAAAGTTACTTAAATATACTATTTACAACAGTAGATACAGGTAAAGTTCTCAGATTAAAATATTTCTGACCTGTACCAATAAAAATTATAGGTTGACCAGTAGAATATACCATTGATAAAGCTGCACCAATTTTATCATCTACTGTATCAAATTTTGTAAGTAATATTCCATCAATAGGCCTATTTGCATGATCTATAAGAAATTTATTAAATGTTTGAAGTTGATTTACAGCATCATTACCAACTAATGCTTCACCTACAAATATAACAAGATTAGGATTGTTAATCATAACTAATTTAGCTAAGGATTTCATTAATGGAACATTATCTTGCATTCTGCCTGCTGTATCAATTAAAACAATATCATATTTATTTTCTTTAGCATATAATATTGCATCTTTTGCTATAAATGCAGCATCTTTTCCATATCCTCTTTCATATAAATATACATCTAAACAATTAGCATGTGTTTTTAATTGTTCAATAGCTCCAGCTCTAAATGTATCACATGCAACAATCATAACTTTTAAATTTCCTTTATTTTTAAGATAATAACATACTTTAGCTAAATTAGTAGATTTTCCAACACCATTAACTCCTAAAAAAACAATTGAATATATTTGTCCATGACGCTTTGCATCTATTGCTTCATTTAAAACATCAATAATTCTTTTTGGTGATAAAATACGAGTAATTGTATCTCTTAAACAATTATCTAATATTGTATTAAGTTTTGTAAATCCCCCTTGAACTTTAACACCGATTAATGTTTTATTTATAGATTGGATTATATCTTCAGCTATTTCTGGAGCTACATTTTTTCCAATTAGACGTGATTTTAAATCTTGCAAAGGGTTATAAATAATATCTTTAGTAATAATAGTATTATTTTGTAATATACCAAAATTATTTGTTATCCAATTATTCCAAAATGACTTTTTTGTATTTATATTTTCTTCAAATTCATCAGATTCTGATTCACCTTGATAAAATTCTAATTTTTTTGTTTTAATTTCATTTCCATTATTTTTGAGTGAATAATCTAATTGTTCCATAGCTTTTTTTGTTATTTTTTGATGATTCCATTGACGTTCTTTTTTTCCTTTATTTGAAATATTTTTGTTTAATTCATAATTATTACTTTCATCTAAACTTTTAGATTTAGTCATATATTGTAGATCACAAAAATAAATTATTTCATCAAATTTAGATCTAAATAATTCAAAATACTCATGATTATCATGATTATTATAATTTGTATTTAAAATTTTCAAGATCTGTTTTTTTGACATAGTTAATATTTTATCAATATATGAGGATGATATATAACAATATATACCCTGATATATTACAACTAGAATCAAATCCCTATCATTTAAGATTGTCCAATTAACTCTATAAATATCATATTCATAATATTTTAAAGAGAGTCTATCCTCTAGGAATACTTCTTGTATTAATTTATTGAGAATTTCCAAATATAAAGTGAATTTATTTTCATTATTTCCTTTATAAGACCATAATATTAAGCCACCTTTATTAAATATAAAGAATTCATCAATCATTATTAAAAATTTACAAAATTGAATTTGATCTAGGATTACAGTATCATTAACAGCGGTTTTTTATTTATTTAAAGGACGAAAAAAAGAAAGTTCTTAGCTATATTTGACTAGTTATTCCACAATTTTATATTTAATTTTATAATTTTTTATTAGTGAAATATTTAAAGAGGTTTTACTTATAATATTGTTAAAATAATATATATATATATAAGATTATAATAATATGGTAATTCTCTTTTTTATATTTTTTTTAAAATGGATGAATTAAATATATTTTCTAATAAATATCATCTAAGATGTGAATATACAGGATTAACATATTGTACATGTTATGAAGGTTCTAAATCTTATTCATTTCATAAAATTGATGATTTTGAATCACTATCTCAAAGTATTTTACCTTCTACAAATTTTATACATCTATTAAAATTATTAGCAGAATATTCTGATATTCGTACAAATCCTAAAATTGAATATCTTAAAAAAGTAAAATTAACTGTAGAACGAGAAAGAAATAATTTTAATGAAAGGTATACTCAAGAATTAAAGCGTAAATATCAAATGGACATGAATAAGAGAATTGAAACAAGTATATCTAAATGCTATAAATGTATGAACAATCCATTTAGAAGTAATAATACAGAGGATTTTATAGAATGTAGTATATGTAAAAAAAGTTATCATCTAACTTGTTGTGATCCAATAATTGAAAAAGTTAGTATAAATAACTCTAAATGGATCTGTTCAGATTGTAATGGTTGTATTGTTTGTAGAAAAAGTGGTCGTGAAGATTATCAAGTATTATGTGATGTTTGTAATAGAGCATTTCATATTTATTGCTTATATCCTACTTTAGATTCTGTACCTCAAGGGATTTGGATATGTGATGATTGTTATGTTTGTGCATTTTGTCAGGGTAATATTAAATATAATATTGAGGATAAAATTGAAGAAGATACTTCATATTTGAGGTTTATAGATAAACGTTTTAATGTTCGTATATGTATCAATTGTCGTGAAAAGAATTCAGATAAAATTTTAGAATGTATTGTATGTGGTGATATATTAGAACCTTCAAATAATTATATCTGTTCACATTGCCGATTACCAGTACATAGTAAATGTTTTAACAAACAATTATGTAATCTTTGTAATAGTAATGTTTATATTTAAAGCCATCTACTTAAGAAATTAATAAGATATATAACAATAATAAACTTTATGAATATATTACAAAAACAATGATATATAAATAAAGATTGTATTTAATATATATTCAATTTATATTAACATATATTAAATATTTTATATTTTCAGATTAGTTTTATTTTAATATAAAGTTAACAAGTTAGGAAGATTTTTGTTTTATGGAAGATATATAGTTTATTATTATATATTTAATTAATAATTTTTTAAATTAATAAAAGAAAGAATTAGTAGATGTATCTTATTATATATTTATATATTAAATATTAATGATTATTAATATTTCGTTGTTTATTCCACATTTCAATCATTTGCCTTCTTTCCTCAGATGATTGTCTTATATACTTTGTATGTTTTGTATAATCATATCTATCATCATCATCTAGTAATTCCCTTTTTAAATCATCATGTCTATAATCTGAATATCTATCAGACTTTTTCTTAGAATATTCAGGATGATCCCTATACATTTGTTGAAAAATCTTATTTTTTACGCATCTAGGAATATGTTTAATATGCATAAAGTTGCAATAACCACCTCTATTACAACATCCATCAATAAATTGTCTACAACGTGCTTCTTTAAAATCACTAACTGGTGAAAGTTCAGCATCAATAAGTTTACCTGAATATGATCTACCTTTTAATTTATCTAAAGCACTTTTAGCATATTCTTCATTAGTATAACGAACATAAACATTTCCAATCATATGATCACCAATATTATCACAAACAAGTAAATCTGAGATCTCACCATATTTTGCTAATTCTTCAAATATCTCCTCATAAAATTCTTCAAATCTATCTGATTCATTATCAGCTAATTTATCATCAACAACTTGACCTTCAGCAATTGCTAAACTTATAGGACTATTTTCATACATATGACGAATAATTACTGTGGGACTATTTGTTGGTTTATAATGACTTCTACTACATTGATCACCATGTCTACAGGCTCCTATCTTCCAATAAAATGGACAATTAACACGATCCTCCTCAGTTCCAATAATACGTGCAAGATGTTCTGCCATTATATTTTATTGTTAATAACAACATCTAAAGATAATAAGACTAATAACTCGGAACTTAGGGATGACTATTGTAAAGTTACTTAAGCGCCATTACAATATTAAATAATAATAGAGAAAAAAAAAGTATTATGAATATTATAAATATAATAAAAAGTAATAGTAAGGATATTTATATAAATGAGACAAGTTTCATATAAATATATTTTGTAAATAATATAAAAAAATTTAGTATATAATTTGTAGATCTAATTTTACAAAATAGTGTGGAATAAATACCCGGTAAAGACGGGATTTTTAAAAATATTTACCGCCAAAATGCCGTGGACTATATCCACTGAAATAAAACTGGAGACAGAAGAGTTACGTACGTATTCGCGATTATATTCCACATGAAAGTGTGGAAATGTTTAGATAAACCCCCTTAATAGCTAATATACGAACGAAATCTTAATATCAGTCGAGCGCAGTTTAGTTCGAACTCCATCTAATAGAAGTAAATATTTAGAAATATTCAGAAAAACAGGAAATGTCTGGTCGTGGCAAAGGAGGTAAAGGTTTAGGTAAGGGTGGTGCTAAACGTCATCGTAAAGTCCTTCGTGATAATATCCAAGGTATAACAAAACCAGCTATTCGCCGTTTGGCACGTAGAGGTGGTGTGAAACGTATTTCTGCGCTTATTTATGAAGAAGTTCGTGGTGTATTAAAGACGTTCCTTGAATGTGTTATAAAGGATGCCGTTACTTATACCGAGTATGCTAGGCGTAAGACTGTTACAGCTATGGATGTAGTTCATGCCCTAAAGAGACAGGGGAAAACATTATATGGTTTTGGTGGTTAAACTGTCATAATATTATGTTAGTTCTGTCACGAAGAAATAAGAAAAAACATGAACAAAGATGGTGCTCGTAATAATCTTATGAGACTGTTGGGAATATGGAGCTGATTAATCTTGCCATTGTATAAGTACAATGTAGTAATCAGGCTATTATATTAGAAAGTCTTAGATAGGCGTTACTAAACGCCACAAGATGTTAGATAATTAGAGTTATAAATTTCATTTATAAATTGTCCTTAATTAAAATGTTAATATTTCCTTAGAACTAAATTTACTAGAATGAGTTCCCTCTATCAACTATGAGAGGACCCTTTAGGTAACCTTCTGGTGGATAAAATGTTGGTGAGTACCACCCTACTTTAGTTGTATATGCATAATGTATAGATATTAATGTGGAGACAAGTGCTGCAATAAATAATGGAGATAGCCAACGTGGTATTCTGAAGAATTTAAAATTGAGTTTATTACTAAAGAGAAATGGGATTAAAAAGAGTATAAGAGATGCACTTGTCATTAAAATAGATGCTAAAATACCCTCAGTCATATTTTGTATTCTTGGATTTCTTACAAAAAATTCATTAGCTTGTTTTCTACCATGTTGGATACTATATACCATACCAGACATTGATATTGAACAAATAATAACAGTAATAATCATAATAATAAATGGTTTCTTTCTTATTAGAAGAACAAGTTGCCAAAATATTACAATAATTAATATTAAACCTATAAATAAAGATATAAGTCTAGATATTTTTTCTTTAGATGATATATATATTGTAATATTCATTCCTGTCTTTTTATTAATAAATCCAAGCATTGCATTAGTGGAAATATCTTTTTGTTCTGGTATTCTCCATTGATTATCTCTTCTAAAAGTTAAAGAATTAGATGTAAATTTCTTAGTTGACTCTATATATATTATTGCAGGCAAATTCCTTAATTCATGAATAGCCATAATATTTTCTACTCTATCAACATAGACTATAGCAAAAATTGCCTTAGGATTATTTTTAAATTCATGGTTGTAGTAATTCCTTGCAACTTTTTCATAATTCGTAGTAGATGGAATACAACCCTGACAGGATTTAGAAGTACCTGTATATAATATAATTAAATCATATGGTCTTGAGTCATTTAAGACATAATATTGATATCCAGTATAATTAAATATTACAAGACCATTAAAATTGTCATCACAAAATTTAATAAGTTCTTCTAACTTATCTGCCTTAGCCAAGAATTGTGAAAGAATAATAATTATAGAGAAAATAAGTATATTTTTAAAATGCATCATATTCACACAAAGATAATAATATTAGAATAATTTACCAGATAACATAATTCAAGAAGACAAAACTTAACTGGTAATAAATTTTTAATTGGCGCTAAAAATATATTAATTATAGCGCTAATCACGGGTACCGAAGTTGATATAAATATTGCACCCTTATTAGAACTATTTATTGTTAATAAGGATGTTTATAGTTTTAAGTAGATGTATAACTTTATAGATTATAATTTAACCACACTAATTTATACGAATAGGAACTTTTTTATTAAATATAAAGTTATAATCTGAACAAGTTGTATTTCTTTAATATTACCTGTAAATATTCTTAATATTTGGAATTAGGTAAAGTGTTATATATATTAAAAAAAAATGATAAAAAGGGTTTGAACTATTATAGTTTTCCTTGAAATTTCTTTGATGTTAATGAATACTACTAAAACTGTCTATGGTTTTTGCCGCTTATATTTATTATACCCGCCATTACATGCATTTAATTAAAGAAATAAATAATGGACATTGCATGCAATATAAAAACACTACTAATTTTTTAAAACCATAAATTAATTCTTTTGTATACAATTATATATATAATATACATTAGAGATTTGATATTATTATACTATACGGAGATTTTTTCTTAGATTACTATTCAAAGACATACACGCATGGGTGAATTAGAGGAAAAAAAAAAGTCCCTTGAATAATTTACATTTTGGATGGGTTTTAAATCATTATATGAAGAAATTCCTCTTTGGTGGCGCGATAAACCTAAAAGTACAGATAAGAAACCAAGTAAAAGTAGAAAATTAAATTTATCTAATTCTAGGACTTTAAAGTTATGGATACCACCAATACCCCCAAAATCTTCTGAGATAGAAGATAATAAAATAAATAGAAATACAAAAAATATTAAAATTAATAATGAAAGTACTGAAAATAAAATTTTACCTTTTTTTTCTCATGTTAACACAAGTGAAGAGTATACACATTCATTGTCAGAAATATCATTAAGTACATTAAACTGTTCTTCAAAAAATACAAGCAGTAATTCAAGTAATTTCTTTGAATCTTCTAGTTTATCATCAAGTTGCTGTACTAATTGTCCAGAATGTAGAAAAGTAAATAGTTTAAAAAAGACATCTTTTACTTCAGCAATATTCAATAAGATACTTTGTCAATGTGATCCATTTCATAATAATGAATCAGCTTCTTCACTTATATCTATTCCATCAGGGCCATATTCTACTTCTATACATTCATCATCTATATCTATGGATACTTTGAGTGGATTGGAATCCTCTAGTACATGTACTTCTAAGAAAGATTCTCATATATTGAATTTTGTAAACAAGTTAAGTGGATGGGAGGAAATGAAACATGAAGTGGGTATTAAAGATATTTTAGATATTTCAGGAACTGATGTCATGCTATCATTTAAAGTATATTATATTAAAATAGATGGAAATTTTATAAGACAATTTCATAAAATTGAAGAATCAATTTTAAGAATTACAATTAAAATTAGGAATGGTATTTTAACTCGTCAAAAAATACAGCAATCTTCAAATATTAAGGTTAGAATAGATGAGAATAATAATATAATAAAGTGGGGATATGATTATGGAGAAGATAATAATCATTCTAGTTATATTTCAAAATGCACCAATACTGATATATTATATAATAAATTGGAAGGTATTGAAATTAAAATACCAATAGTGCAAATAGATGATCCTGAAAATTATTTTGAAATTATTGTTGAATGTATTTTCTTAAATAATCAGAGAGTTTATCCTTTAGGACATGGTTATTGTCCTTTACCCCAAAAAGATTGTGTTTGGAAAGTATGTATTCCATTATTTAGATGGGAAAGTGATGAATGTATGAATGATAAAGATTTTTTCAATAATAAATCATTAATTGCTAATAAATATATTGGCATGATATATTATATTATGTGTAGGAATAATAACAATAGAACTACAATAATAGAGGAAAATAAAACAAATAAAAATATAGATATTAACAAAAATAATTCTAATTCTAAAGATATTATTTCTAAAAATGAATATAATATATTAGATAATCATAAAAATTCTGATTCCAAAGTTGTAAATAATATGAATAAATCTTCAGAAAACAAAAATAAACTAAAAAAAACAGTAGTAATTGGAGAAGTCCAGTATGTAATTTGTTCAAATAATAAAAGTGATGATATTCATTTAAAAGAAAAAGAATTGGAACTTAAAAGAAGGGAAATGGATATTGTAGAAAAGGAGATGAATATTAAACTTAATACTTTAAAGGAACATAGAAATGATTATATTATTAATACTAATGAAATAATTAAAGATAATATTAAAAAATCTAAAACTAACATAAATAATCAATGTTACAAAAATGATTCTGATCTAAATAATTCTAGAAGTGATAATTCAATTAAAAATACTCATACTAAATTTAAAAATAAAAAATATAAATATCTAAAAAATTCTTCTAATCCTTATATTTTACATCCTTCATATATATCAACCTATCAACCATTCATTCCTCATATATACCCAATTCAACCTTCAAATCATATGTGCTACTATCCTATTTATAATCAAAATACTAATTTTTGTTCTCATTTACATCAAAATCAAGATGATATGAGTTCTTCATGTTCTTCACCACAATCTTCTCATGAAACCTTTCCAAATAATAAATATAAAAAGGATTTATATTTTAAGATTGCAAAGGATATTACTAAGAAAAAAATAATATTAGATGATACAATCTCTTCTGTTATTCAAAATGACTTCCAAACTGAGAAATCTAAAATAAGTGATATAAAGAAACAAAAAGATATTAATACTGGTATAAAAAATATAATTTATATGAATATTAGAATTCCAAAAAAACAAATTTATTGTAAATTTTCAATGACAAATTCTAAATGTATTTGTACTTGTTGTAATATCACAATACATAAGCATGAATTTCAAAATTATATATCTCAAACTAGTATAATTAAACAAGAATATGAATATTGGGGTTTATGTAATAATTGTCAATATGAAATTTTTCCATCAATTTTGTCTTTTAATAATTCAAATATATATTTCGAATTTTTATTTGAATCCAATATCCCAATAGCATTTCCATCTAAATCAATAATATGGAAATCAGCTTTACATTTATTATTAGCTCAATATATTAAAGATATCACATATATACAGAGTTGTAACTCATATCAACAGATTATTAAGCTATATATTCAAGTAAATCCTATGATTGATGAGAAGATGTTAGATAAACATATCAAGATTATCCTAATGCTTAAAATATTTCAACATCCACTTCTACAATCATATCTATTAACATTTGATGATAAAGACTTTGATAATTTAAGAAATTTTTGGATTGAAAATGGGATACTAAATTTAAGAGTTAATTTAAAATATGAAATAGTTGACAGTCTTATTGATTGTCTAATTAGTATTAAAAAGTATTTATTCCAAAAAAGTTAAAAAAAGTATATACACTATAAGCTAGTTAGGAAGTGTATATAATGGAATAATACGTGTATACAAATGTTTATTTAAGTGTTTAGTATAATTTTGTTTTTAAATTATTATATTACAATAAATCTCCGCCTTAACATGTATTATTAGCGGTAAGTATTGACCGTCTATAAATAATAGAGCGCCATTTAGAAGAGAGAGAATGGTGGTGTTTAGAACAATCTATTGATTATTCTCTCTTATATCCTATATAAGAGTAAGTTATAAAAGTTGTAAGAACTGGAGGATCTGTTATATATTTAGAGAATATAACTGCAAGGCTTTTATCTGATACTGAGTGTATATGAACTGGATGTTCTTATGAATATATTGGATGTATTCTAACTATTATGATAGTGAGCAATGGTTCATCTACTCCCAAAACACCTATAACAGATGAAAGATTACCAAGCTTACGAAATATAAGGCAAAATAGATCGGGAAGTATTGTAACTTCAAATTTTACTCCAACTATCAATAATAAGGTTGAAAATGATTGGGATACTACAATAAATACAAATAAGATCTTGGAGCAATATTGGAAATCATCAGCTGATCTATGGCATGATCTAGAATGTGGTATTATTTATCCTGAGAGTATTATATCAAATTTAGGACGTTCAACAGTTTTTACTACTAATGGAATCTCAAATCAATGCAATATTTCATATGGAATTTTTTCAGTGTCCATACATCCAATATACACTAGAAAAAATATACTCGCTATATTCTATAGTTTTATTCCATATATAATAGGTATAGCATTATTTGGATGGGCTGTATTAGCTGATAACTTTATACCAGCCTTTGGACTTATAATGATGATATTTTCATCTCTAATTAATGAACTGTTCGTTAAAAAGATATTTAGAAGTCCAAGGCCACCAAATTCTACTTGTATCTCTTATGGTATGCCTTCAAGTCATTGTGTAGCTTCTTATTCATTTCTGATATGGATAATACTTGAACATATTAATGCAACTAGTCTTAAATCAGGATTTTATTTTAGAACTCTCATTGTATTTATAAGTGGTCCTGTACCTTGGGCTAGGTGGTATGTAGAGGATCATACTGCTATTCAGTGTATATGGGGTTGTATAGGTGGTTTAATTCTTGGTATTTTTTCATTTTTCCTACGTTCTTATTTATTTGCAAGTAACTCCATGTTCTGAATTGATATCTATAATATCTAACCTTTTTAGACAAAATAAATTAGTGTAGAAATAAGAAGTTTTAATCTTAAATATTGAGTTTAATATTCTTTATACTACTGTAATTTCAGGTAGTTGTATTCTACTTTTAGTTATTTTGATTACCAATTAGGTGAAGGGGGGGAGTATTTCGGGCTGATAGTATAGTGGTACTACGTTTCGTTCGCATCGAAAAGATCGCGGGTTCGATTCCCGTTCAGTCCATATTTTTCTTCTTTTCAAATAAAAGAGAATAACCCGGTAATATTTGAGGGGAAGAGATACCAATCATTCTATTATGCATGCTGCTCCCGCTCTTTAAACTAGCATTGTACTAGAAAGTAATTATTCCGAGGGTAATTAGCTTTAAACAAGCAGAACGAGAAGAGGGCACAAAGTATGCTTTATTTAAAGCTAGCTAAACTTGATAATTTAATATCCACACTTCGATGTATCTTATACTTTAGATGGTTAAGCATTTAAATTTGAATATAGAACAATATAAGTTAGCTTGTACTGATGAGAAAGAAAACTACCAAAGTGGTGTAAAATCTTCTCCTTGCTCTAAATTACAGTTAAGAAATCTAAAAGAATGTGTCGACATTATTGGGACTACTTCGTATCAAATGGAATTCCCTAATAATATAAAAAGTAATGTAAAATTACTATTGGATATTACAAATTACAAAACTAAATCAATAGAAAGAAGTAATAGAATTGAATTACCTAACCAAATTATAAATAAAGCAAAAGATATTTTAAAAGACTCTGAAACTGTCATAGATGGGGATATAGTAGGGAATTATGTACCGTCAGACCTAAAAATTGAATATAGTATACTACAAGAATTAACCTACTTTAAAAATACAGAGCTAAATGATGAAACAAATAACACTTTATTATCTCTACTTACTGATTATAATAAAGATAGTATAGATGCATCTACTCCAAATATAATGTATTCTGACTTAATTAATGAAGAAAGAAATATAAATAATGAACATAAAGATAGAACAGAATTAAAATTAGAAGTTAAAGATATGGATTTATCTATACCTATTACTTCGGCCGCTTGTAAATCATTAGATGTAGATCATATTTATACTACAAAAGTAACACAAACATTGCTAGATAAAGGCAACAATGAAAAAAGCCTTGATATTAGTAAATTCTCTTCAAATTGTAATAAGCAAACTAGTGAGATTTGTTCTGGTTATTCTGATGTTTTTCTTCCTATAGTAGATACCAAGACAAAGGGGAGTCAAACTGATTTATTAGAAGCTAGAACAATGTTTACTACTGATGGTAATTTTGATAATATTCGTGGTGATAAATTAATTACTTCAAATATAAATAATTCTAAAGATTCACCCCAATGTTTATTTTCTACAGGAAGTGGTAAAAAGATTAATATAAATGAAACGAGTATAATAAAGGCTAAGAAAATGCTTAATACAGATAATGATTTTGATGATAATTTTAATAACAATAAATTAACTACTTCAAATATAAATAATTCTAAAGATTCATCCCATTGTTTATTTTCTACAGGAAGTGGTAAAAAGGTTAATATAAATGAAACAAGTATAATAAAGGCTAAGAAAATACTTAATACAGATAATGATTTTGATGATAATTTTAATAATAATAAATTAACTACTTCAAATATAAATAATTCTAAAGATTCATCCCAATGTTTATTTTCTACAGGAAGTGGTAAAAAGATTAATATAAATGAAACAAGTATTACAAAGGCACGATCAATGTTTGGATATACTGAGGATGAATTGAGTACTCAATATAAATATGATAAACATGTCAATTTGGAATTTCAAGATAACATAATATTTTCATTAAGAACTCTTAAAGAAACTGAGGATGGAAACAAGGATAATATTAAAAATTTGAAAATTTTAAATAATGGAAGTTCTAAAGATTTGAATATAGAATACCCAGAATATCATACAGATTTAAGCAACTCAAAAGATCTAAAATATGTAACAAATCAATATTTAGATATTAGGCAGTCTAGAAAAATTACAATAGAAGATTTGAAAATTCCGTTATTTTATCCCGATTATCAAATAGTGAGATTTGCACAAAAACACTTGGAGGCATCAAAACCAACTTTAATCTTGATGAACCCTCTCAAAAATATCTTAATTTATGAGTTCATCTTAGAAAAAAGGCAATTAAATAATCAAATTCACTACAGAAATATTGGATATCAGGATATTTTGAAAGAGTTCAAAAACTTTATCAAGCAATATCCAATATTTCCAAAAGCCATTGAGAAATATATTGATAGATGGTTTAATATCCAATATTTAATAGTGTTATACACTGAATCTAGAAATTGGATAAGGAATATAAAGCAGAAATTAAAAATGGAAGATTTATCAGAATTAAAGATGAATAAGAACTGTTTTAAAAAGCTGTTTTTTTCAATAGATAACATTTTGAATTTTCCATCGGCTCAAAAAGTATTCCATCGTATTTGTAAGAGGGCTATTTGTGAATTTTTCAAGGCTAAGCGTTCTGCAATTGTTAAGATTTGCGAAGGAGATATTTCTGTCAGTGTTCCCTTAGCATTGAAAGTCCTAACATATGAGCAAGGAATCATAGATGGAATTTGTGATAATAGCAAAGTTATATTCACATGTACTGATGGTTGGTATTTAATTAAAATTTGCTGTGATTTTGGAAATTTAAAGTGCTCAATCAAAACATTTCCATCAAAGATTTTTATATGTGGATCAACTTGGAAAAGCAATGTTGAATTGGGTCATCCATTAGAAATAGAATATTCAATTGGAGATATACCAACACTTAATGTTGGGCTAAATTTAATAAGACCTTTAACTAAATCAAAAAGTACAAAGTTAGGGTTTCATATTAGCCCACTAATTTTTCGTTTACATAATTTATTTTCAACTATTGAATATCATCCAGAAATAGATAAAAATAGCAAAAATGACAAAATGTTAGTAGAAAGAGGTGCTGGATTATCATTCCTTACTCAATTAATTGTTTTGTATAAATTTCCAATTTGTTATAAGGAAATAATTGATAGAGATGATGATAATAGGAGAGTCTCAATATTACGTGATGAAGTTGAAATGGATTGGTTAAATGATCAAACATATCAAATAATGGATGCAGTAGCTAAAGGATTTAGTCAAAATAGTATAGAAAATATGACAGATTTTTCAACACGCAAAATTAATATAGAATGTAGAGTTCTTGTTATGGATTATTGGAAATTTCAGAAAATTGATAAGTTATCTAAAAAGTCAGATAGTTTAAAAATAAACTTTGATTTATCAGAATATATCCCATATTGTAGTTTACTTACATTACCATCTGGAATATCGTTAGATGATATATATAATATAAAAATTGGATCTATACTTCGTTTTTCTTGGTTACGCGTTCATAAATATGATAGAGTATCATCACATGAATTAAATTACTCATTATCTCGCTTATTCCCAACATCAAAAACTTCATTTAGATTACTCAAATTATTAAAAAATAATCAAACACTTAGTAATATTGTACGAATTTTACGTATCCCAGTATTGTCAGATCCACTTCAGAACAACATGATTGTCAAATATAGTGGTTGGCCATATAATTTATTGGGTTTACTCTTGTATACATATCCAGTAGATGAAAGGAGACGAAATTTTCAGCAATGTTTTGAATTTCGGATATTACTAGTTACATCTAATGGATCAAAAGTCTTTGTTCGTTTTTCTACAGTTGGTAATGATGACTCACAGAAGCGTATGTGCTATAGATTACATTCTATGCTTCAAAGGTACTCACTACTTGAGAATTCACTTAATTATACAAAACGAATTACTTTCCTTGAAAACTTAGATTTTCATTCATATGAGAAATCAACAGGTTTATTTTTTTTTATTGCTAAAGTACCATATATCAATATTACAGTACCATATGTTTCACATGATAATGTATTCTCTAACATTAGTACACAGCATATTTTATCTGAAGTAATTGAGGATTTAATAGCTTATACTTCTTTAGATATCCCCAAATTATTTGAATACCGTTGTGAAAGTAAGAAGCGAAGGGGGACTCTTTGTGCAACCTGTGGAGTTGTCCTAACTAATTGCACCTGTACTTTACAACAGCTTCAAGTACTAGAAGATGAATGGTCTCTTTTTATGAGTTAATGAATTTACTTAATTCCTAGTCATTAACCTTTTAGTTTCATATATATATTAAAATTAACTAGTTAACAATTTTTTTATACTTCACTACACGCATTATCTTCGTCATTAAGGTGTGGGCGGGCAACATTTTTGCATGTGTTGTCCTATACCGGTAGTGCATGTGGGGTTAAATTTGAATTTCCTTATTATTTTGCAATATATTTTCTTTAAGGCAAAAGATTTCTATTGTCTGTTTAATGGAGACCATATTTGAAAGATTTCAATTGGGTATTATTGATAGGGATAAAGCTCTAGAATTGTTAGAAAATTATGTTAATAAGGATAATCGCGAAAAATTTTGCATTAATATTATTTCTCATATTATTAAGGAGTATGATTTAAGAGAATTGCAAATACAGAATGTTATGAATTTGTTAGTAATGTTTGCTTGTTTATATAAAAATAAGAAGTTGGATCTAATAAATAAATTAACTGAAGAATTACTTTTGGTAGGGACAAACGTTAAAGATGTTAAGGTAAGAATAAATAGTATAATAACCTTTAAAATATTTTTGAAAATAATTAAAGATCTTGATTTAAAATTTGAAATATCTAAAGGCTGGCTTTCAAGAGTTCTTATATTAGCAACTAGTGATAAGTCATCTTTAGTACGAATATGTGCTATTGAATGTCTTAGTTTATTAAATGAATGTAAAGAAGGTTTGTTAGATATTTTGTGTAATTCAAAATATCATAATGAACGTATAAAAGCTATGATTAGTTTATCAATTGAAAGCTTATCAGAATCAGAATTGACAGTATATTTATCACGATTACTAGACAAAAGTCCAGATGTAAGAAAATCATTATTTAAAGTATTAAAAAAGAATTGCATTTTATTATATAATATGATGAATAAAGAAATGAAATGGTCTCATATCTTAATAGTTATACAATTTGGTTTAAATGATAGGGACGAGCAAATAATAAAAGTAGCTATTCGTTTTTTATTAAATTATATTCTGAATAATTATGGAAATAATGGTCAATTAAGACTAGGTTGTGCATTAAAAAATTTTATAGAGGATATGTTTTTTGCTACTACAAATACTAATGATATAACAACTCCTAATGTTGAAGCAACAGCAGAATTAATTTTCCAGCATTTAATAAAGAATTGCAATTATAATATAAGAGAATTTCTAAATGAAATTTTTCATAATAAAATTGGAAATCTTAGAGATTCAAGTAATATATTTTCAAAGATATCACCTGGACAATTGTTATTGTTACGCATTACTATACAAAATAATATTGATATAATATATGATGAATATTTTTTATGGTTATCTTCCTATAATGAAATAATTCAGGGTATATCATCATATTCAAATAACCCTTTTGTAATAAGACAAATATTATTAATAGCTAATAGTATTGATTTAAGCGATCCTGAAATAAGAGGTACTCTCAAAGATATTGCAAAAGAGTGTATTCAACATTGCCCAATTGAAGATTCATGGAATTCCTTGGAGACAGAATTAACACCATTAGAATCTCTAGTTAGGATTCCTGAAGGTGGTGAATGGGTTGCATACTTCTTGCATCGTTCTGCATTATGGTCATCTCTCCAATTATTTCATAAATGCCAAGATTCTTTTGAATCCATAGATGATAAAAAATTCATAAATGAAATCCAATGTATAATAAATAATATTATTGAACCTGAATCTAATGATATAATTGTAAGTACATCACATGATTTTGAAGATCAGTTTGTATTAAATTTTTTATCTTCAAAAACTCTTCTGGAGCACTTGAAATTGGAAAGAGGAACTAACAGATCATGTAGTGCAGTAAAATGTGATAACTCTATTTATAATTCAATAAGGGATATATTAGAATTACGCTGGATGCGTGTACTATTTATAATTGAAGGTTCTTTATCTATGGTAGATTCAATGTCTATTTGCGTAATAGATTATTGGTCAAATAACATACTAAGGCCTTGCATATCTTTTTTTTTGGAATTTAATGATAATTCTAGTATTCCCCAGATCTTGTTTGTACGATGCATTGCTTTGATATCTATTTTTGAAGAGAGATTAAATTTGGACACAAGTTTAGTTGTTGAAAATCGTTTATCATATTTTATTCAAGGTTTGAAAAATGCATTAGAAGATTTGGAAAATTGCATTAATAATCAGAAAGGACTGGAAGAGGTTATTTTATCAGATTCACTTCTACTAGCTGTGCAATGTGAACTTTATGTATCAGCTATTACTGATATAATAGTTATAAGACAAACAAATAAATATAATGATTTATCATATGATATTCAGAATGATTTAAATACAATGGAAGCTTTAAAAACTATATGGAGTATAATTAGTTCCGAGAAACTTGCAACTTATCGTCTAACTTCAATATCTCTAAGAGGTTTTTGTAAGTTATTATTATGTTTTCAATTGAATAATTCATATCAATTTATGATGGTTAAAAATGCTTTAAATTCATTAATTTATTTTGTCTATTGTAATAATGTCTGTAATGAATTTGAAGTGCTAATTAAACCACAACATGTAATCAATAAGATTTTCTATAAAGAGTATAAAAGTATAAGGAATAATTGTGAAATATGTAGGGTAGATAATATTCATAAAAAAGAGATGTGCTTTTTAATTCAAGATATTATTGAGCTAATTAAAGGGAATAATTATGAAGGAATTAAAGATAATTGTTCAATGTATACATCTTCTGGTGATAAACAAATGATTTTATATTTCATATCATTATTTATTACTATTAGTATTAATCATTTAAAATGTTTGACAATTGCATTATTTGATACATTTAATTATGCCATATCAAATATTTCCAGGAGTACTTGTTTTAAATCCTACAATGAAGAAAATATTAATAAATTAATAGTATTTGGTATTATTCAAATTAGTCAAGCATTTAGATTTCATCTATCAAATAATAAAGAAATGAAAATTGATACCCAGGAATTTAATCCACAATTCTATGGAATAATATGTTTAATGCTTTCAGCTGTACAGTATCCAAAATATTGTAAAAAAATGAATATCGATAAGCAAATACTTGAATTATTACAATACATGTTATCAATTACTCTGCCTGAGTACAGTGGTAAAGAGTTAAATAATGATTCTTTTAGTGTTTCATCTGAGCTCAGTATATATATGCAAGTAATTTATTCGTTGTTAAAGAATGAAATTGTCAAAATTATTAATGATAAAATTAAACAGAAATTATTAGATGAAATTCAGTCCATTAAAAAAAAATATACACTTGTAGATATAGGATATGAAATTAATTCAGATATTATAAAAGATAATCTAACAAAAGCAAAGTTGGAAGAATTAATAAACTTTGTTAAATATTCATCTACACACAAGAGAAATACAGGAGAAATAGTAAATAAAAGAATTAATAACGAAAATATCAGTTCAAATCTATAAATAAAAAAATTAATTAAGAAATAAAAATAATTCTAAAATTTTAAACAAATTATAAAGTATATTAGTTTGAAAAAAATAAATGATTTAGTGCTTGAGGTGCTTTAATTCTCTTATTAGGATCAAGAATTGTGCACTTTTCTATAAGATCAGCTAGTTGCTTGAGCTTTAAATTCTGAAAATCTAGTGAATTAGTTTCTTTATAAGGATGGGATTCACAATAGGCCTTCAATAAATTATTATATATATTCTGTTTTGGTGCAAATTGTTGAATAATTTTTAACATTCCATCCGATAAATTTATCCACTTAAATTGGTTATAACAATTAGAAAAATGCCTTGAAGTAAATATACCCTGTTTCAACATCTTAACTGGAAATTTCCCTTTATATTCCATTATTATACGTAACATATCATTATTAGTCTTGCCATAAAATAGCGTATTACCAGTAAAACATTCATATAAAGTACATCCAATACTCCAAATATCTATTGGTTGACTATATGAATATCCAAGAATAATTTCTGGAGCTCTATAAAATCTACTAACTAAATAGCAAGTAGGTTCATTTCCTATAACTTCTAATGCGCTTCCAAAATCACTTATTTTTAGTATATTGGTATTTTTATCAATCAAAATATTATCAGGTTTTAAGTCACCATGAATATAATTCTTCTCATGTATACAATTGACTCCAGTAAACATTTGTTTAGCGTATAACTGTAATAGATTAATATTTACTTTACAACCAGATTCAATATAATTTCTAAGTGAACAATTTAACCATTCCAAAATTATACAATAATGATTTCTATAAATAAAACTTGCCTTAGTTTGAACTATATTAGGTGAATTAATAAATAAAGTTAAAATGGAATGTTCTTTTTCTCCTATTCTTTTCATCATATTATTAGAACGAATAATTTTTATTGCTACCTCTTCATTATTTATAATATCAAGGCATCTTACTACATTACTAAATACTCCCCTACCAGTGCTATTACTTATAACTTTATATTTGTCATTAATCATTTCGCCAATGAAGCTAATATAATATCCCTCTTCATCATCACATTCTAATAAATTTATTCTTATTCCTTCATTATTTAATGACGATTTATTAATGTATATCGGTGACTTTGTAGAAAATATATCATCATCATCTTTTATTTCCAAATTCTCCATTATTTCTTTATTATTTTCAAGTTTGTAATCTTCCATCTTCCTTTGTTGAACAATAAAATTCTGAAGTTTTTTCTTTTCCATTGTTAAGTTTTTTTGCAATTCTTCATATAAAGCGAATTTTTCATCTCTATATTTGCTATCTAATACTAAACAATTCATTAAATTTGGTTGTGATTCAGCATTAATATGGATTTCTTTGTCATAATCTTCTTCATCAAATTTACCATTAGATTCCTTTTCACTTAATTGTTCCTTTTTATCACTTATTTCAGATAAATTATTTATGTCTTTAGGTGGAAAATGCAATTTCTTCTCTTTTAACTGTTCCAAAAGTCTTTTCCTTCTTATTCTCCGGATTTCTACAAGATCATCCTCACCAGAAAATAGACTTACTGGGGAATATTCAACAGTGGGCTCTTCTGATTCTTCAGGTATATCTATTGTTTTATCTATAAGATCTTTGTTTACATTACATATATTATCGTAACTATCATCTAAAGAAGTAGTACTGTATATTTCACCTTCTTCGATATCTAAAAAACAGGAAAATAAAGTCTTACATGTATTATAATTGCGATTATTTAAAAGATCTATAAACATACCTTGAATTATAGGAGATATAGAACGGCTCAAAGATCTCTTCTTCTTTTTATGTTTAAACCTATCATTGATATGTAATATATAGTTAGAATTCTCATCACTTGTAAAGAATTTATGCCCATAATTTATTTTAACCTCACCATTTACTATGGTTTTGTTCTTAGGATGTATACTTTCCATTATTTACTATTACAATAGAAGAAATATTCCAAAAATATTAAGATAATAATGGCGGTAAACAACAAAGCGCCCATTTATTATTTCGATACCCGTGTAATAAGTAATAAATACTAATGTGAAGGAAGTTGTTCGGCATTAATCAAAAATAAATGATACTTATAAGATACATAAGGGAAAAGTTAATATATATGCATATTTGAATGATGGATAGGACTTTTGACTTTTTTGAGTTATGTGAAATACCCTATATAAATAATAATAATGAGGTTTCACCTTTTATAGTAAAAGCCAATCAAATTGTGAGTTATAAGTTACAACATCTCTTATATTCTCTTATTGTTATTTAATTCCCTACTCAGTGTTATAAAATTCAGGATATAATTGTGCAGTTAGAAAAAACTAAAATAAAGGATATAGCAAGTCTAGTTACTAGTAAAGATTCAAGTTTAGATTTATCTTCTTCTATAACTAATAAGGTACAAGAGTGTCAGGATGATATAGTTAATTTAGAGAAATTCATAAAACCAGATATATTAGATAAGGATGAACTTAAGGCATTGGAAGCGAATAGAAGGATGATAGTGTCATGCATATATACACTATTAGGAGAATTAACATCTAAAGTACAGGAAATGATGACAAGAAAATTAGAGCATCAATATCAAAAGAATAAGAGATTTGTGGCTAATAATAAATACTTATATAGTACTTTATATTCATCGTTAAATAACAAAGCTAATAATGAACAAGATTTATACAATATAAATCCGGATGATGGATTAACTCCTGAAATGCAAAAAATCTCCCAGGATTTATTAGCTCACTTTACATCAGATTTAGATATATTAAGAACATCACAAGATCAACTACATGAAATTTCAAATTTAATGACCTTTTTTTCAACAAAAATACAGGAACAATCAGAAGTTTGTTCATCAATACTTGTTAATGCAAGAGATACAATAGAATCAATGGATAATTCTAAAGATCACTTGGATAAATTAGAAAAATACAATAGGTCGAGAAGGTAAGATATTGATGTCTTTTTATTCTAAAATCTAATTTTATTCATGATGTAATTCAATGTGAATTAAATACAGGTATCAATTTTACATAATGACTTTCCAATTCTTAGCAGCAGTTATTCTACTCCTCTATGATTATTTTCGTAGTAATAAATATCCATAGATATCTCCTAATTTATACCGGGTACAATGTCTCGGCAGCACTTTCAACTGATTCCTTTATTTGTTTGGAAACATTCGCAATACCTTTGGTAACTTGATTGGATAAATCAGAGTTTACTAATTCCTTAATGCCAACTTGAATTTTATTTGATGTATTATAAACAGCTGGTGCTAAAAAACAGTAAAAGAAATTAATAAAATGAAGTGTTTTAAATATTCAAGCAAGCACTTCAATATATCCGTTCATAACGATTTACATTATAAAATGATAGTATTAGTTAAAATTGTTGCTTTCTCCCAAAACTTTAGAATTACTTTATTTGTTATATATATGTCATTCGAAGTTACATTCAACTATATACCCTAAAAATTAAACTTACCTGCAGTATCATTTACAAAGTTTGATATTTGTTCAGATGTTCCATATTGTTGATCTACACTATGAAAATATGATACTATATTACTCCATAATGTTGGTTTTTCATCAACAAGTCGACAATATATTTTATACCCTTCATTGTATATTAGCTGAGATTGTTGGATAGCTTTTATTGCAAAGTCTGGTGCTGCAAATACCACAACGAAGTTGGTTTCTTTTTGAACAGACGGTGCATTTGCAATATATATTACTGGACCAATCCATGACATAAAATTTCGGCACTCTTCAATATTTGTACCAGTTGGAAAGTTACATGCTATAATACTACTTTCTGTATCATATTCATCAGGTGCATATACTTCGTGCAATTCTCGTGGTATAAATGCAGGATTTATCGCCATTTCCTATTTAGTGTTCTCTTATGACTCTTTATAATTATTTAAGGAATCTGTATCTATTTATTACATTCTGCTGTCTAAATTTTTGCATGACTCCACCGCCTGGCGTTTCCCGTCTCGATACTTCTTAATAAGCGGGTAAAAGCTGCAATGTCCCCTAAAGCTTGTGACAAATAGATAAGCAAATGGATTAACTCAAAGTAAAGGATTATTGAATCTGTTAATATATATAGTAATTTCGTGGGTATAATGGGTTTTCTGTACTTCTCTAGGTGTATATATGTGAATACACTTAACTCAATAGATCCCAATATTCTAAATTTGGAATGAGCTGTAATTTAATATCAATTTATTAGTTATATATTGATATTTGTTTATAATAAGCATATTCCAAAGGGTGTATTGGTACAAGTACATATTTTGTAGGGATAGAATTAATAGGAACAATGTATACTGGCAAAAAAGTCCATATATTTACAATTTGAATTAATCTTCTTTTGTCAGTGTTACACTTTGGTAGATGATAGAATTTATTTCTCCTAGATATATTTTGTATAAGGTCAAAGTATTGTTGAATAGCTGACTTATATTTACAAGTAGGAGAATTCATGTCAGTGATAAGTTTATCAACCATTTCATCAGAATATCTCCATGTAACCTCAAATTGATTACTTAATTTATGATATTTGTAACTAAGAGGTAAATTAATACTATTATTTGAAAATTTAAAACTATTAAAATATTTAGAATCACTATCTGTTACCATACAGAGATTATGTTGTTCTGTTGGGGACATTAATACTACCTTTATATATCCAAAGTTCTTTGTACAAATAACACAGGACATATTTGGATAATCCATACGTTGCTTTTTCAAAATATAAGAAAATAACATCTTCTCGGCCTCTCTCTGTAAATCTTTACTAGCTTTCGACTTTTTATTAGCACTATTACAAATCTCAGAAATATCATCTTGAGTAAATAAAACTTCAAATTCATCTTTAATTTTACTATTTTTTGATTTACACTTTTTTGCACTGTTTGAATTAGATGACAAACTATCTTTATCTAACTTATTTTGGCTATTATGCATTGAATAATAAATTAGTTGGTGTACTATGATATCTGCAACACGGCGAATAGGAGATGTAAAGTGAGTATAGAATGGTACATTCAAGGCATAATGGTGAGCTTCATTTAATATACTATTTGAAGAAAGGTCCAATGAAATATATTTAGCTCTCTTAAATATGTCTCTAAGTAATTCTGAAATTGCATTATAAATAACATATCCATATACTTTCTCAACCTTACAAAGTCCTTCAAACAATGTTTTTCTATCATTTGAATCCCCAAAAATATTACCCATACCATTTCCTCTTAAATATTTAATTAATTTACTTAATTTACTTTTTTCAATTTCAGCATGGCAACGAAGAACTACTTTCGAGTCCAAATTATTAATAAGATATTCAGCAGTTAATTGATTAGCTTTTATCATAAGCTCTTCAATAATAGAATGAGAAATTGAATATTTGTTTTCTACTGACATATGCTTAAGTTTACTCGAATCTAAAGATTTCTGAATATTCTTTACATTGTGAACTAATAAATGAACATGAAATTCAGTAGTTTTATATTCTTGTAATTCTCCATAATCATTGTCATTAAAAGTAATACTTTTACATTTTATATCTTGATCATCATCTTCTTTTTTATTATCATTTGTAATATAATAATTTATTCTCATCTGACTAAATTTAATTGCCATATTATTTCTTCTGTTATTTCTTAATATATTAGTTAACTTTTGTAAATTAAAAATATCTAATAATAGCTTTTTCCAATATCTCTGAGGTAAATTTACATCTTTTAGTATATTATTTATACTAGTATCATTTCGAATAATTGAAAATAAATTATTCATATCACGTTTTGAAAATTTAGATTTAAGATAATAAATTCGTAACAAAATTTCATCTACTTGTTCATAAGAAAATTTACATAGTGAACATATAGTACCATGATAGTATTTTACATCTTCTAATAAATTCCCTAATTTATCCAATTTAAAAATTATAGAAAGTGTACGACGATTAACAGAAGGTAATAGAGAGCATAAATTACTAGATAAGAAACCAGGCAACATTGGAAAATTTATATGTGGTAAATAAATACTTGTACAATATTTTTTAACTATATCAATTAGATCATTCTTGTCTTTTAAATAATATGACACATCTGCTATGTGAACTCCTAATTCATAAATTTGTTCTGATTCATTCCATTCTATATGAATTGCATCGTCTAAATCACGTGCAGTACTTGGATCTATTGTAAATACCCGATATTTATTAGGATCAAAGTATTTCCTATATTTATCATATTCAGGATTTACATCTTTAACTTCATCATCACAAGCATCACTGTTATTTAAATGATCACTAACATTATAATCATCCATTAAAAAATTCATTTGAGTTCCAATGTTCTCAATAGAACCATATATACCTTCTAATATTCCTTTTATATATCTTGAAGTTGATGTTCCTTGTAATATATTACAAGTATATAAAATATTTAATGGTATTGGAATCTTCTTAGTATCATTAATATTAGAAGTAAATGGTGCCAATAACTTTTTAATTACACTATTTCTTAAATGAATCTTTATTAAAGGATATACTTTTAATAATGGTACAAATACTACTTGCCTTGTTGTATAGGTAATACATGATTTCGTCTCAATTAAGTCTTGACGATATTTCCTCTTATTATTGCTATTTAATGAATTTCTTATTAATATTTCAGTTTTATTTAAAAGTTTATTATTTCGCAATTTTTTTTCATTAAAATTCTTATATAAATATGATATTGGACGTAAATAGCCGATTATATATCTTTTATTATCATCCCTATATATCTTGTATACTTTTCCTTCATATAGTAAAGTCTTAGATTTCAAATATTTATTGACTTTCTCCTTAATATATGAAATTTGAGTTTCATTTGATTTAATTATTTGTTTATACCTTCTAGTAAATAGACCAATTATTTCAACACCCACTTTATCATTATCAATAGCCCCATTCAAATTTCTCCATCCACTTATATATACATCATATGGTTCAACAATGTTATTGAATTCACTACTAACTGTTAAGAACCCTTCATAAGGATTTATCATCTTTATTATACCTATTACAAAAGTCTTGCTATTATCCTTAATATGAATATCTTTAGCCTTAGTATCTTCATTTTCAGTTGAACGATTATCCATGGTCAATTACTACTTTAGTTTCAAATTTTTTCAATTATTAAAATGAATATATTAAAAACCTAATAGCGGGGTAATATTCTTATGACTTGGGAGAAATCATTTTCTTTAAGTAATATACTTGTGAAACAGTCGCAATTAATAATGTAATAAGCTGGGCAATTGAAAAATATACTAACTTAGTACTTGTATTAATGATTGTAGCTAAATGATTTTTGGTTTTAGTCCATAAATATTGGGTTTCTGTAACGACACTATTTAAGGCGTTGTCTATAGTACTAATAGTAGTTGAAAAGTAGTTAAATTCTCTTTTATTAAGAATACTCTTATTTACAATATCTTTGGCAACTAATAAAGTAATTTGTTTATTATGATGCCATTTAGAATTAGAAAATATGATTGTATAGGTACCTGGAATACGATGATGTTTAATAGCTTGTTGAGCTTCTGGAGAATATATCTGATTACTATATACACCATCACATCCTATCTTATTAAATATTTTCTTAGAATCTGGATTAGTAATTATTACATGTATGTCAGATTCACTATTATCAGAACAAAAGTAGCCAATTAAGATATTATTAGTATTATTGGGAGAAATATCATAATAAAAATATTCATCAGCTTTTGAATTTAAATTAAAAGTAAGATGTGTAGTTATAGTAAAATTTTTACTCTGTTGAGTCCATTCTAATAAAAAATTACTTTGCTTATAATTAGAATGATTAAATTCACTAATCATAATATCACTATAATCAATAACCTCAATATCAGAAGAAATTCCAGTTGGTCCAAAATCTTCAAATTCTATTTTTTTAATTTCACCTCCATTTTGTACATGACTTGATGTATCTAATAAAGTATCACTTGCTAAAATATAAGGCAATCTTCCATTATAAAGTAAAATTTGAAATAAAATAAAATTCTTTAGGCTAATCATTTGTTATTTTCAAGTGAAATTAAGGTATATATAAAGTGACTAAGAGGTTGAATTACTAATAATCACAATTAATAACCAAGATGTGAGGGTAATATATTGATGAAATCCTTGTTACCGCATAGGGATAAAATTTAATACTTGTAAATCTATATTGTTACAAGACTATAATCACTTTAATAATGAGTAGATATTATAGATATTTTATTATTCTAAATCTAATCAATCCTTCCTACTAGGTAAAGTTGAGACTTTAAAGTCTGTCTTTCCATCATATAGAAAGGCTTCGATTTGTCTACCATCAAAAAAACGATTATTTAAATAACTAACAGCTATCTCCGCATCTTCTGATTTTTTAAATTTAACACAGACAATACCATGTGGATGTCTTGGAATAGATGTTACATTAATAACTGTACCAAATTTACTAACCTCTTCATATATTTCATCCTCAAGTTCTTTATAAAATAAATCATCTTCATTAAATTTTTCTGCATCTTGTTTAGAATACATATGACGTAATACAACAATTCTAGTATTTAAAGATTTTCCTTGGGATATACCAATAACTTCTTCATTACTCCAAGACATTAAACGTTGTTCCTCTAATTTTGCAGCTATCAGCTGCTTTTTATGTATATCTAGTAAGTTCTTATCTTCTGGTTTATTATATTGAGAATGATTAACATTAAAGATTGCTTTTTGTATTTTAACTGAATATCCACATCTAATTTCTGTTTGGTCTAAATATTTTAGTGCTAACTCTACACTTTCCTGGAATTTATAAGAAACCAAAGCATCACCCTTTAATTCATTTGTTTCCTTATCTTTATATAACTTTATTTTGGGTTCCAAAGTACTAGGATCAATCTTTATTATTCCACAGCGAGTAAAAAAGTTCCTTACTTCTTCTATTGTTATATCTCTTGGTAATCCAGTTACATATATAGAAGTATTTTTAACCAAATTTTCTGTATCTTTACTATATTTCTTTTTTGACTTCTTCATTTAAAAATAACTTTATAAAATGAAGTCGAAAATTCCCCAAACTTTCCCCTACCTTTTTTTTTAGAGAAAAAGTGGACCCGCCGGGAATTGAACCCGGGACCTTGTGCATGCAAAGCACACGTAGCTACCACTGCACCACGAGCCCCTTTGGGGTGTGAAGGGAGTTATATGTTAAGATGAGGTTTTCGTAATTTTAACCACTTTAGAAACTCAAATCTATTTGCCGTACCTTGACGTAGCCAATCTGAACATTGTAATTGTTGTGCAGTAGCTCTATTTTTAGGATCTATTTCTAAACAATTTCTGAGAAAAGAATTAAAATCTTCATTATTTTGATAAGAAGATTTTAATGATCTATTAAAAGAATTTTGATCCACTAAATTTCCTACTTTTTTAGAATCTGAATCATTACATAACATATAAACCATATCAAAAAGACTATAACTTTTAAATGGATGAGATCCAGCAGCCAATTCATATATACATATACCTAAACTCCATATATCACTAGAAAATGAGTATGTCTTCCCTTGTAATCTTTCAGGACTCATATATATTTGAGTTCCAACAAAAGTTGATAAATTCTTACCATCATGCTTTGTTGTATTCTCATTTATAAATTTTGAAATACCAAAATCACTAATTTTTACAGCACCATCTTTATTTATTAGAATATTGTTTAATTTTACATCACGATGAATTCTATCATTTCTATGTAAATATGCTAGACCATCTACTATTTGAATAACTATGAATTTTAAATATTTCTCCTCTATTCCATAAGATCCTTCAGTTTCTGATTGTTTAGGATTTTTATATAGTATATCATATAAACTACCATATTCCATATGTTCCATAATTAAACAAACTATTTTTTTGAAAGGTTTCATATAAGCACCTAAAAATTGAACTAAAAGTGGACAATAACTTGTAAGTCTCCAAGCATTAATCTCTTCTGATAACTGAGTTTGATGTACTTCATCTCCTACATAAATATCTTTTATAGCAACTTTTTGTTTTGATAATTTATGGATTGCACTATAAACCACTGAACTTCTACCATGACCTAAAGGTGTTGGTAAAATTTCAAAATCTTTTGAACTTATCTGAATATCACCCAATCCATGGCGAGATTCCATTCCAATAGTTCCCTCATGTGTTATCTGTAATCCTGTACTCTTGTGTAATAGGCATGTCCCATCAGAAGATACTGACCAATCAGTATGAAATAAACTTCCTGCACTTTCTTCACTACAACTACCATTTTGATCTTCATTTTCTAATAGTTCTAATCTCAGTCCACTCATAAATTATGGGTCAAATCATCTGTTCATGAGTTAATTTTATAATATCTTTGTTTTAGTGCGGCTGCGCCAGTATGTGCCACATTAAAAAAAAGTCGCATGTACTTTAGTAATATATAATATTAAACTGTATTTTTTTTTATTATTCCTATTATAATAAATGTTAATTATACACTTTGATATTTACATAATTATACTTCTTTCAGAATAAATCATGTATTTATCTTCTTTTAAATGTCCTAACTAGTATAACATCAATAATATATACCACTTATATAAATTACTGTTATTATTAAAATTTATTAAATAAAATTTTATAATATAGGGAAGTTAAAATCTCTATTAATAAATTATTTAAACATGCATTCTGGCGCCATTTTAAACCGCTTAATACGGTACCTTTAAACTAGTTTAAGAAAATTTATATATTATTAAATACTTTTATATATTGAAATATAATCATTCCTGTATATTAGATTGTATTAATTAGGGTAGTCTGATTTTTTATTATTATAAGATTTAAATTAGTAATTAAATCGTTTTTCCCAATTTCTTATGAATTTTTTTTTAGAGATAAATTTCCGCCATGTTTGACCTCTTGGATAAGAAGTATCACGATAACAAAAAGGACAAAGGCCTACCAAAAGGTCAGGACGCACACCTATCCCATTAAGAATGACATTTTAATTACTAAGAATTTAATTATAAACTAATTATCTATTTTTATTTTCTGGAAAATAAGCAATAGCTAATATTTGTTATTCTTCTAGCTAAACCCTGCTGACAATTCAACTGCTTTTTTTTTTTAAAAAAATGCATCCATCAAACCGTAGAAAACCTGGAAGACGATATATTTTGGATATAGAAGCTTCACCTTATTTAGAAGCAAGAATTAGAAATATTTTGACAGATGAGAGAAAAAATTTACGTAGATATGTACAGAAATCTGTCTATTTTCAAGAATCTTCTACAGAAAGATTTTCTAATAATGAACAGTATAAATTGGAAGAAATAAGTGAATTGGATAAAATGATTCATAAACTTGAAGAAATTCAAAATCATCTATTAAGATTATTAGTATCCAAAAATAAACTTTATACAGAATTAATAAAATTAAAAGATATACAAACTAAAGAATTAAACGAAATTGAAACTACAAATAAATTACAAGAATGTGAATTATTACAACCTAATAATATATTTAAGAATAAAATTAATGATATTATAACACAAATTATTTCACTTAGGAATCAAGCAGATAATGTAAATAATTCTAAAGAAGATCATATTTCTATATTATGAAATATAAATAATTAAAATATACTTTAAAGAATTTCAAGTTAATATGAACATATTATTAATGTACAGTATGTTTCTTTTTAAATATAAAAGTAATATTAAGTGAATTGTTATTGTTATATTTGTTAATTATTACTATTATATATTTTATAAGTATAAGTATTAGAATTTGTAGGTAATAATTAAATTACTTTATATTTCTAAGTTATTATTTATTTTCCACTACAAGAGTGAGCATGAATATTATTTTTAAAATAAATTAAATAAATTATTGTTATTTTATATTATTACAAGTTTCCCTCTTATTTGTTTTCATCCGTCTTTATTTTTGTAAATTAAATATTATATATAATAAATATATGTTAATAGCTTTTTATACTTTTCAAATTATTGATAGCGAAATTTTAAATGTATCTAGAATCTCAAAATTATCGAAATTATCACAAAGTATCATTTCAACAGGAAAGAACCTTCCTCAGATTGCTATTTCAACATTATATTCATCCCAATTTGATTCGGAGAAATTGAGACAGGTAAGGATTATATTATTTAATATTGATTATATATACATAAATTTACTAAAAACTGGAATTATACTTTTTTTCCTAATATAAAATCATATGATAATTAGGATGTATTAAATATAATTATTCATCATATTGAATTAATGAATCCTATTAGGTAAGATATATTTATTGAAATAAACAATTATAATCATTAATAAATTTAGACTTTTTTTTATATATCAATATTTTATATTTATGATTTGACTGTAAATATAATTATTATTTACTTGTTTTTATTTATTAATGTTATATTTATTTTATTTAAAATAATTTGTTAATAAAGATTTGAATCTATCTGTCCGATACCTACTTATAATTTAAATATATCTTGGCAAATATCTATACATTTAAATTTAATATTTATATCAGTATTTAATCATCTTACACCTCCATTTAGAGTAAGACAATTCTTATCTATTATAGTAAATTGGTGTGAAAATAGATTTGATACTATTGGCCATTTATATTCTGATGAGATTCAAGTACTATTACATGTTTTTGCACCTGCTGGATATATACAATTAATGAATATTCATATGGCAAATTGGATTGAAAATATAGTTTCAGATGGTTTAGATAAAAAAAAGTATCAAATAACCAAAATATAATAAAATCAATAATAATAATAAATCCTTTTTTTGGAATATTTTAAATATTCTTTAATATACATATATATAAGGAACAAGAATATTTGGTGCATAGTAATAAGGATTACCATAAGGGGCAACATATGGATTTCTTGGATAATAAGTTGGAATAACTGGATATATTATTTCTGGATTATAAGTCCAATTTTTTGTTGTTGTATAATTATAATATCCTTGTTCTCGGAATAATCTGTCTATTTCATGATTATTTACTTGATTTTTAAAATCTACTCTTCTAAGTTGTGAATCATATATATTATTTTGTAAAAATCTTTCATTTTTAGGATAATAATTATTAGAACTATTATCAAATATTTGTTCTGATGATGTTTTTATATTTGGATCATTTTCAAATGATTGTATTAAATTAGAACCTTCATCAAAAACTTCAACATGGGAATTTTTAATTATTAGTTTATGACCTAAAGAAAGGTATAGAGTAACTTGATTATCATATTTTGGAACCATTTTATCTAAATTATCTATTTTTGATGTTTCAATAGCTAACACTTGATAACTTCTAGTTGTATTATCATTAATAGGAACCGATATTGTCATTCTATTTAATGGAGAAGTCAATAAATCTTTATATAATAGATCCCATATTGGGTGCATCACGTGATGATATTGATGATTTATAAATTCTTGATATTTCTGTGGATTATTCTGGTCATTATTATTACTATCACCAATATCATTTTGAATAAATAGAAACATTGGTTGGGTATGATATCTAATAATTAATGTTAAAATTAAAATTGATCCAATTATTGAGAAAATTATAATTGTTACCTTCTTACAATTTAATTTTGACTTCTTTCTAGTGTCTATTGTATTTTCATTATCAATAACTTTTTGATTCCCACTATCAGTTGACCAACTATGAGTTTTTTTCATACTTTAAAATTTGATAATATTTCAATAATAAAATATCAAGATTAAATTATAACCTATAGAAAAATAAAACTCGTAAAGTAGGAAATATATATAAATTAGATAATGCTCGTTAAGATGATAATAAATACTTAGGAAAATATTCAAATATATATTATTAAATGATTTATTTATATATTAAATATAAAGAGCAAATCTTTAGACTTAATTTGGAATTTCTTTATTTACTAATTCTTATACAAATATCAAATGTAATAACTTCTAATATATATTATTCAAGTTCTCAAGTACTTAGTCAATTAACAAATCCAACAAATATAGAAATTGAACAACTTACAGATTATCCTTATATTCAACCAGAATTCATAATAGCTGGATATGATACACCATTTATTAGGGAACCCATAAATTCTTCTAAACATATATATAATAATAAAGATAATATTAATAAAACTAATAAAATAAAGAATAAGCGAGATAATTACCAATTAGTTAAATATTTTAGGAAAGAACAAAAAGAATTTGAAAAAATTGAGAAACAAAGACGTAGGTAAGCTCTTTAGAAAACCCTAATAAAATAATTTAAAGTTTGAAAAAATTTATCATAAGTAATTTATCTAATAACTTATTTAATTTGATAGAAATGAAGAAGATAAAAAGAAGTATTTAGAAGATTTTAAATCTGAATATAAATATCAAGATTCAGCTAAACATATTGTTGAAAGTTTTGTAAGATCATCTAATACACCAAAAAAAGATATTAAAAATATGAATAATGAAAGTAAGATAATAAAGTATATTTTCATATTTCTTTTAAGTAATAAATTATTTTATTTTATAGTTATAAGAAAATATCAATCTACAAATAAAACAAAACATCAAGATGTAGACATTCCAGTTTCATTGGCTTCAAGTAAGTTTTATAGTATAATTATTAATAACTATAAGTATTAGAAAAAAATATAGTATTAATTAAAATATTATAATAATGATATTATAGATATAAAAATATCAAATGAAAAGGTTAATTTCATGAAGATAAATCATAATAGAATTCATTATGCAACTGGAGAAACACGGCATACTTCTAATTTTTACGATATTAATTCTAATTGTTATTGGACAAAAAGAAATAAAGGATTTGTTTGTCTAACAATTAGTAAGTTTATAAATATTATTAAAAAATATATTTTATAATGAAATTTTAATTGAACTTCACTATAGATGAATTAAAGTCATTAAATCATATTGATCCCACTATATCTGTTGCATTTGACTCTTCAATATATTCACATCATCCACAACCTTATGGTAATGATCAAGAATGTGTTACAACTCATCGTGATACACGTAGTGTAAATAGAGTTTGTACTAGATATGGAGGTAATTTTCTTAATATAATATTAAAATAAATAAATGTAATTCATTAATAATCTATTTATTAATTCAGGACATATATCTAAAAAGTCTAAAGATGAACAAGAAAAAGATAGTAATTATATATTAATAACCTAAACATTCTATAAATATTCTTATGAATTGGATATTGGATATATTTAGTCAAGAATATCTTCGCGCATATACAATATGATATATTATAATTAAGATAATTGATATTGTAATAAATAAAGTTTTAAATAAAATTCTTTATTCAATCGAATGATATTTATAGAATGGCAACTCCTGTATCAAATAATGGTGGATCTTTAATTTTTACAATTGTAGGACGGGGAGATTCACCAATATATGAAGTAGATCTTACAACTAATTCATCTAAATTAAGTATACAACCTCATATTGATCAACTACTTATTCATACATCTTTAGATGCAATAGATGATAATTTATGGATAAATCCAGCAATGTAAGTTTTAAATAAATAAAATTATTATTATTACTTTAAATTAAATTAATATTAATTGACTTTATATTCTTTAATTTCTATAGATTTTTAAGAACTATAGAAAGGCTTGGTGATACTCAGATCTCAGCTTTAGTAACACCAGGACATGCAAAATTCTTATTATTACATAAAGGAAGAAGTAATGAAAGTGTCAAACTTTTTTTTAATGAAGCAAGAGATCTATATGTTAAGGCTATATTAAACCCATTCCAAGATGCAAATCAACCAATATTAACACCTTCATTTGATGTTAAAATAAGGCAAGCTGCTAGACGTTTCCTAACATAATTAATATAATAGAATAATTTAGTCAATATATTTAATAAGTGAATTCTATGTTATATTGTAATCATAAATAACAAATAAAATAGACAACTCAGTTGAGTATTTAAATCAAGCTAAAGTTCTTATTTGATACCTAACTAAAGTTGGAATTATTCATTATTAGTAGCTAAATATCTCAATAGCTAATTTAAGATAGTTATCTTTGTATTGCTTATTATTAGCAACAACCAGAACGTTTCTTTTTTGCATGTTTTTGGTGAGTTATTGGTGGAATAATTCCTGGATTAATCAAACCATATGGATCATAAGTAAATGGCATAGTCATGACATTACCACTTACTTGATTTGGCATGTAAAAGCTACTACCCATTGCAGTGCCATATGGTGTTGCATACATATTATTTATTGCATTTGGATCTACTTCATACATTCCTGGCATCCCCCCCATAGAAGCATAAGACATTGGAATACTTCCAATAGATGCTTGAGGATAATAATACCCATTACCAGCTATAGTTGTAGTTGGATACATCATATTAGGAGCACCTGCGCCATATGATAGACCACTTTGTAATCCTTGTCCTTGACTCATTTGTGGCATACTCATTTGACTTCCCATAGTTGGTCCCATTGATACGGGTTGTTCATTACCTACAGCAATACCTTCTTGTTCACTCATTTCTAGTCTATTTGTTCAAAATTAAAGAAAATCAAATTCTTATTTCTTCTTTGTAGTAGAATTCAAAAGATTAAAGGCCTTGGTGCTTATAAAATAGTGTATAGATAGGTTTGTGTGTGGGGGGCGCGTGGTGGCAAGTATACCTCTCGGGTCCTTTTTCCGAGTTAAATAAAAAAAAGAAAAATATTTTTAAAATTTCAATAATAAAATAAAACTCAAAGTAGTATTTGTATTTGTTTAAAAGTTTTTTATTTCAATATATAATAATTAATATGCTTTATTACTTTATTAATTTACTACTCCTTAGAAGGGGATGTCAGACCCCGCTAGACATTCGAGCGCCAACATATTTATTGTAATGATTTGGTGGCGTCTCCAATGAACCAATTCTGCATTCTAAAAATGTACATGTGTACTAGCTAAAATGCATTAACATACATAATAATAAAATAGAGCTAATAGATTAATATAATTTTGTAAGGATAGTCGTATTAATGTAAAGTTTTAAATTATAAGTGATTTGCTAGGTATTATTTAATTCATTTTTAAATTTTGGTAATATATTATTATAATATTGTAATATTAGAAATAATTCATGTATATTATTTGGAAATTCCCAATATATAATTAATGCTTTCTGATTGATCTTTTCTTTAAATAATAAATATAATATATTATTAAGATAATAAAGATAATTTATCAATAAATCTGATTATATATTATTAATATATATTCTAAATATCACTTCTTTTTTTTTTTTTTTAAGAAAAAAAAAAAAAAAACACTTTAAGATATATCTTGAAATCTATATAATTAGGAATTTTAGAAAATAAATTTAATTAAATTAAGATTTAGTTAATTTTATAAAATATTGTGGATCTATTTATATATATAGGAATTTATAGTTATATCTTGAATATATTACTAAAATAATAGAATATTATAAATATTTATTTAAATTTAATATTAATCATTATAATATTTTAACTAAAAAGATATCAATAAATAAATAATAATATAGAATTCCAAATAATACTATAGTATAAGTTGGAAATATTAGATATCTGATTCTTATTTGCATCATTTAATAGATATATAATATATATAAATATAAAATCATCAATATGTAATATGTAATAATATTAGTTTTAATATATTATAATTAACTTTATATTTAAATCATATCCATTAATTTAGTTTATAATAGATAATAACAAAATATACTTTTTTTTTTCTTTTAAACCGCTAGATCATTTAATATCTTATATCTCCCTCTTTAGTAAAAGATACTATCATTAAATAAATTTCATATAAGGAAATAAGATTATTATTATCACTAATATAGACTCATGACTTTGAGAATTAAAGTAGGTCTTATTGTATTTATTTTATTTATTAATAATTCTTTATCAAGGGAAGAAAGTAAATTTAGATGGTCTCCTGGCAACCAAGATGATAAGTTGAACAATTCGATTATTAGAAGTAATTATAGTGACAGTTATTACATTTCTTCCTCTAGATTTCTTCAAAATATTAGTAGGTCCAGTTCTCCTGAAATATATTCTATGACTAATGTCTACAAATCTACTATTCCGAAAACATCAAGAAGATTAAAGACATCAGAAATGTTAGAAATTCCAGAAATATTAGACATGTCAGAAATAGAAGAATTATCGGAAATGCTAAAAATACCAAAGATGCCAGAAGTAACAGAAATGCTAAAAATATCAAAAGTACCGAAAATAACAAAAACAACTGAAAATGGAATAGTTCTTATGAACAGATATGATATTGATAACAAATCACTATTATTTTTTAAATTATGTGATAAAGATTATCAAGGTAAACTAAGAATATATCTAAAAGATAATGATATATTGGGAATAAAAAGTGAATTGGATGTTAAAACAAGTAAAGCAACTAATAAAGAACATTTAAATGTTCATTCTTCTCTTGAATTATTAGTAAAAGGAGTACAATTAGATAAATCTTCTGCAACATTAATAAGATCAAATTGTACTTTAATATTAACAGCTCCAAAAGCTTAAAGTAATATGTGGGAATTCTAAATGACTTTTTTCAAATATCTGATTACTTTTTTTTTTTTTTGTAATAATTTTCTATTATTTATAAATTATTAGACAATATTAATGATTTAAAGTGAATTTACTAGAAAAATGAAGTGTGTATCAATGTGTATGAAGTGAGTTTTTTTATTTATTTTAGATAATACTTTCTTTTATACATTAAAATATGATTTACTTTACTTTTTAGGTATAATGGGAAAGAATAGTCCATCACCTTGAGGTAATCCAACTGGGAAGAGCCATAGTACTGGATTTGTTCCAAATATACTTTGATAATTCTTAAAGCATCCTCTATCATAGGTAAAATTTTGGAGCTATAAAGAATATTTTGCAGTTATTGAAATATGAATGATGATGGTATTATACTAACGTAAAGTGTATAACTAATTAATTGATAAGCAGTAAAATACTGCTTAATATTTACTTTTTGTTTATTTCTATTTTTGAAACAAACAATTTTGGGTTATTTTAAGATAATTAGAACTTACCTTTTCTTTTCCTCTTTTCTCGCAAAATTCTATTGTAGTTTGATTTCTTGATGTTATACTAAATTAGAGTAATAATACAGTAATTTTTTTTTAGTACTGAAATATTGTTTATTTGCTTTATATTTAACTTACATTGCATGAAACAAAAGAAATGGGATCATAATGATCAATAGTACTATACAGAAGCATGATCCCAATGATATTAGATAAAGTCTCCCAAATGTAACCTGATTAATATTAAATCAATATTGTATAATTTAAAAAAAAATAATTAAAAAAGTTAAATTATAAATAATTATTAAGCTTACATTTGGATCATTCCAAACATTGATAAAAGTATTAATTTGTCCGAAAAGCATATATAATAGTGTAATGCATCCATAAAGTAAAGTCAAAAAGAAATATTTGTAATTATAGAATCCAATACTAAAAAAATAAAATAGAATATTATACATTAATCATTATAATTATTAATTATGTAAAACATACCAATTTCCAAACCATGGACAATAGTGGTCCATACGAAGTACATTACGTTGGAGTTGTTTGCAATAGTGAGATCTATCAGGCTAAAAGAAAAAATAAAAAAAAATTAACTAAGAATTTTTTTTAAAATGATATACTCACCTTATATACTAACTCATATTTACAAAATCTGAGTCTTCCATCATCTTTACGCTCATGTAATTGATTAGGATCAGGTGAATTTCTCCATTCTTCAGTAACTATAATCAATAAAATAATATTAAATTCTTAAAAATAATATTATTACTATGATCATACCTGGAACTTTTCCTGGATCTGTTATGAATGATTTGAGTAATGATGCTCCATACAAAAGTACTAAACAATGAATGATTACAAAATCTCTTATACCTGTAAAATTATTTTAATTTAAAAAAAAAAATTATATAATAATATAATATAATATAATATATAGAATTATTTTTATCATACCTTCATCAAATTTTTCTTCAACTTTAAATTGTGATGATATACCAAATTGTAATAAAGGAAGTAGATGGAACTATAATTAAAAGAGACAATAAATAAGATATTATGTTAAATATACTTAAATCACTTATTATAACACCCATATAAATTTTATACTTACAGCCAAATATATATAATAAAGTATTGTAGTTAAAAATAGTACAAACTATAAAATAAAATGTTATTATTTTTTGTCTTGCTATTATTGAATTTGTTAAGCTGTCTCCTCCTACTTACCAAAAATGGGAGATACTTGAATAGTAGTACTATTTCTTCCATATTAAAATTTCATTATAATATACAGTAAGGATTTTAATTTTAATTCTTTGACTTCCCTTCTTATTTATCATACGTGGTTAATCTTTTTATGTAGTAGTACCGTCATTCTACATGCATGCTTACATGCATAAGCGGGTCAAATAGGCGCCATATTAATTACACTTATACTTAAGAAAAGTAAATTCTTGTAATTATTTATAATTTTATAAAGTTACATTTTATTTTTCATAAAGAATAATAGAACAAATAATTTATATTATAATTTATTAGATTATAATATATATTTTCTATAATGAGGAATATAATTAAGATTAATTAATATATCATTTATTATTCAATTTATAATCTAATATTAAAAGTTATTCATATTATTTTTAATTTGAAAAGAAAGAAATTAGTATATATTTGTTGATTTAATATTAATATAATATATAAGCCTAAGGAATACAATAACAAGTGGTGTATTATTTAATTCAATATAACTCTAAGGAAAATTTTTATAATATTTTCAAGTAAGATTAATATTAAATTTTCTAATATTATATTTTTATTGCAGATTAAAAGTATTAGATGAAAGAATTAGTAAATATAGTGGAGGTATTAAAGACAGATTATACTGATATTGTAAAGGATGTTAAAATAATACAAGAGACTCATAACTATATAAATCTAATAGCATATATAAAGAGGGATGATTGTATAGAAAAGTTTGTATTAACACTAGATTCTAGAGGTTTTAAGATTTTAAAAGGTAAATTAGACAATTTAGAAGGAGAAATATATGAAAGTATAGAGTCATTATTACAAACAATAACACCAAATAATTGGATAAAATATATAGAAGATTTTCTAAGAAAAATTGTAAATTAAACAATAAATTTATTAATGGACTAATATACCAAATAGAGACAAATAAAAAAGACTAAATCTACTTTATTTTATTTTATTTTGATAATAAGGAGTCACCAATTTCTCATTAAAAGAAGGAATATATATATATATATATATATATAAACTATCCAATTATATTATATATAGCATTATAATTAAATTAAATTCACTTCTTTTAATATATTAATATCAAATATTATTTTATTAAATATTGATAAGAGAAAAGAAAGGATTATAAAAATCTAGTTATTTTGATGAGGTGGCATCATCCTTACATTAACTGGAATATTACCTTTCATAAATTGTGGTAGTTTCTGCTCTATTGGTTGACTACCTTCAGGTAATGGGAATGGAGATTGAATAGCCTGAGGCTGTATTTGAGAACTTGAAAAGGGTGGTGAACATTGCAATAAATCTTGTTTTCCCATATTAATTTCTCTACCATCTGGACCAACTGTAACTTTAACTGGTGGTAAATCTTTGATTTCTGGTTGTACATAAGGTACAATAACTGGTGCTGGACATACAACTTCAACATCAAATTTAGGTACATACTTAATAACTGGAATATCATCATATATTTCCTTCCATTTATATCGGATAACTTCAATTGGTTCCTCTATTTCAACAACTTTTGGTACAACTTTATCAACAACATCAACAACAACTTCTTTTTCAGTAACTTTATCAATATACTGTATTTGTGAAATTTCAATATACAAGACTTTTTGTTCTCCAACAAATTTTGGTACTAATTTAGGAACTTCACGAACTTCCCATGTAGGAATATATTTTGGGTTAAAACCCACAATATGTTCCAGATCTACAACTTTTTCAACAACAGTTACATTAGGTACTTCAACTTCTTTTTCAAGTACTTCAACTTCTAATTTTGGCACTTCATGTATAACTTCTTGATGATATATTTTTGGTAAAATTTTATCTTTTATGATAGTTTGTGGTACTTCAATAATTTTATCTCTTCTTTGGATCTCTTGTACAACTGGTACTGTTATTAATGGTGCTTGATCTACTTCTAAACGGTAATATCCAGAAGTATATTGAGGTTGACACTGATTAACCATACCAGAACTATTTGGTGGATCAACCCATGTTGCTGTAACTCCTTCACCTAAACCTATTTGCTGTGCTTGTGCTTGTGCTTGTGCTTGTGCTTGTGCTTGTACTTGGGCCTGCATAGTTATATCTTCCCTGAAATATGTCACTATATTATCTTTCAAGTTAAGACCTTATAAATCCTGACTCAAATAACTTCAAGAAAAAAATCAAAAAGATATTCCAAGGGTTTTGAAGTTTCTTGAAAATATACCTTAATATTATGATACGTAAATTTTATTTTAATCTATATTTATATTACCCTCAATGCAATAATAATACACACAATATATTGCGACATGACGTTTTATAACCGCGAGCGGTTTTATGAATACATATTTTAAATTTACTTACTAAATATTAAGTGGAATAAACCTAATATTATAATAATCTTAGATATTTAATAAAAACATTCTATAATTAGTTTTAATTGAAAATAAACGTATAATTATGTTAAATATAAATTTACTAATATTTATTTAGTATTATATTAAAAGAAAACAATATTAGCACCCAATAGGCGCCAAAAGTGAATATTACTGTTAGTAAAATATTACTCAAATTGAATTCATGAATTATTCTGTTCCTGTACAGGAGTACGAAGCCTTTTTCTTTTTTATGTAAATAAGGGGTTATTATTGAAATATACATATTAGATAATCTTATTTGGTATAATCAGTAGTATAAACCTGTACTACTTTTGGTCTCAATATTTACAATCAAATAATCATCCAGATATTTAAATAAAATCTAAGAGATAAAAAAATAAAACAAATTATATGGCAGAATCACAAAAATTACCACATAATAATCGAATTATAACAGAAGAGCATAGATTAAGGACAAGAAGATTATATGAGAAGAGGTTACATGAAAGAAAATTAAGAATTTATGAAGAAGCCTTAGATGAAGCTCTTAAAAGAGAAAAATTGAGTACAATAAGAAATATATTCTTTTGTATAAAGTATGAAACTAGTTTTGGACAAGATCTCACTGTGGTTGGGAATATTCCAGAACTTGGAAATTGGGACATTAAACAAGGAGTAAAAATGATATGGTCCCCTGGAAATCTTTGGACGATAAAAGTTGAAATCTTTTCAAAAATTGAAAATATTGAATACAAATATGTTATATCTGAAAATTATGGATCTCATAAATGGGAACCAGGACAAAATCATAAGGTACAAATAAATATGGAAAAAAAAAGTACTAATCTAAGAGATGCCTGGGGTGGCGGGGGATTATGATACCGCTTTAAGGTGCAAATGTTCCTGTTTATACACCTTAATATTTAATCTTTAAATTTTTTTTCTTTATTAGAAAAAAAAGAAGAAATATTTAAATTCCAAAATATATATTCTGGGATATTTTATATAAAATATTAATAGGAATTGTTGTTTTTTTTTTTTAAAATTCAGTAATAAATCCAATACCTAAACTCCAATTACTTCTTCTATTTTATCTAATCTAACTTGTTGTGCATTTTTCAATCTCCAAGGAGATCCACCTTGGGCCCTTATTTCCCATGTAGATCTAAATATACTTATTGATATTATATTGAATATTATAGCTGCAAACCATATACCAGTAAATATAAACACAAGTTGTATATTCATCTTAAAATGTCCCACTTTATACCATCCATATCCCCATAATAACCATTGATATATTAATTCAAAAATTATAACAATAGCAGAAAATTGGCTTATAAAGTATGCAAAACTAGCCCCTCCACTACCACATAAAAAACTTAAGCCTGCAAGTATAGTTGTAATACTAAATAATGCCGATGAAGATAAACCTCCAATTTCAGTCTTTGGTGTTTGTGAAAATTGTAATGTTGAAAAGACCCCAATAATAATTGTTAATAATGATGATACTATACCAACAAAACCTAAAGGTATACAACAACAACAACGTCCACAATTAGCTGATCCAATAAGGCACATTCTATAATTTTATTATTATTAAAAAAAAATAAAAAACTTTAAAATATGCATTAATAATCTTAATAATAATAAATGATGATGAAAATTTAGATTATAATAACATAGGGCGCAGAAAAAGAAAAAAAAAAATTGGACTAACGTATAACGTTTGGTTCTTAAAATAATATTTGAAAAATAATGTAGATAGGAAATATAAAAAAAATTTTAATTATTCATCTATACTATCTTCACTTTTAGATGATATTTCACTTACATTATCATTTTCTGATAAATTATAAGCATCATCAGATATATCCTCATCTGTAGAATTTACTAAGCTTTGTTCAGAAACTAAATCATCCATTATATTACCAATTTGATGTGTTATTAAAGCTGAATTGGCCTCTGTTGAAATTGTTTCGCATAGATTATTCATAATCTTATTTTCTTCAGTAATATTTAGAAATAGATCTAATATTGATTGAAGATTTATTAAATCATTATTACAACTTAAACGTGAAGTTATAATTTCATGAAGTTTACTCATATATTCTATGATTTTTTCATTATATTTACTATTTATATTTGTTAATTTTGCAATTTTCTCTAGAATTGAAACAAACCAATTTGATATCTGCAATAATCTCATTGGATTGCTTTGTATCTTTTGAATGATCTCATTAAATAAATCACAACATTCTGTAATATCTAAGTCCTTAATAGATTCATCTATTATTACCTTATTATTTAATGTTAATGCATCTTCTATAAGTTGTTTATCTTTACTTCGGATTCCCTGATATAATATTAAAGATATTGTTAAGCCACCCTTAGTTAATCCCTTTTCATTTAATTTTCTATATTTTCTTTTATTTATTTCAAGATCCTCAGTACTAGATAAATTTTCAGTCATAATTTGATTGGTTTGATTTATTAGTAAAATATATTATTAGATAAATTTGAAAATATTTCGGTACCAGTAGCATCACGTATTGACCGCCATATGGCGGTTTTATTTTAATAATTTTAATTTTATATTTTTTATGATTATTTTATTTTATTGTATTTTTTTAATTATATTTTAAATAAATGGAATATTATTAAGTAAAATAGATTATATTGGATATTTTAATAATAATAAATAAGGGGAAATAATGCTAAAAAGAATTACAAATAATGTTTTATTAGATAATAATGATACAGATATAAATAATAAGAGAATTATTACATTATCTTCAATATCTAATAAGAATACAAATAATTCTAATATAAAATCAAATAAATCAAATACATCACATATTCCTGACAATTTAAAATCAATAGTTTCAACATCTATGCAAGATAATACATTGCAACGAATATTTCCTCAAGAACTTGATCGTAATATATTTAATGAAGATATACCATTAATAATGTTCTGTGGATTAAGTAATAGTGGTAAGACTTCAATCATTAATGTAGTGTATAATAATGTTCCTCCTCATGAAAGTTCATTATTTGCACCTACTCAGCATGGTAATATAATCCGAACAAATTCAAATTCAAAATTATTTACTTCTATTGGTATAATAGATTTACCAGGACAAGGATCAATTCAAGACATATTAATAAATGAAGTTATTCTTTCTAAAATATCATCTATTGTTTATGTTATAGATGCACAAAATGAACCATATACAAATGAAATATCACGTGCAAAGAATTTATTTAAACGTGCTATTAAAGCAAATTCAAATATAAAGATTGATATATTTTTACATAAAATTGATACTGAAATATTTGCAGTAGATGATTTTAAACTTGAATATCAAAGAGATATATATGAAAAGATATCAACTTTTATATCTGAAGATGGTTTTGAGATAGATATTAGATTCCACTTTACCTCTATATATGATTATTCTATATTAGAGGCTATAAGTAAAGTTACTCAAAAGATATTTCCTTATTCACAGATTTTAGAAAGATTATTGGATTTACTAGTTGTTTCTTGTAGATTCGAGAAGGTATTATTAATGGATATATATTCAAGAACATTTTTAGTTAGTGATTCATCATTATTTGATCCTTTAGGATTTGAATTATGTGCAGATATTTTAAATGTGATTACAGAGATTAATGATATATATAATGGGAATAATAATTTATCTAGGAATATTTCTGAATTATCTTGTTCAATACAACTTAATACAGGGCATACTTTATATATAAGGAGTATTGATAATAACTTTGTTATAGCTTGTATTGTAAGGAATGAGAATTTTGATAAACCATATTTAGTTAATCTAAATGTAGATATATTTAGAAAAGTATTAATTATGAATCTTATATAAAATAACCTAGAAATATATTAATTAGATATATATTGGATATTGACCGCTAGTTAGGTTCGTGTTGTCGCCTAATTTCATTTAAATAGCTTGAATGATCTGAATTATTAATATTAATAAACTAATATAATATGAAATATGAGAAATATATGTGATGAATCTATAAAGAGTTGTAAATCATGTGAAGTATATCTTGCGAAGATAAATGCTTTAGAAAAGGAGATTGAGATACTTATAAATAATATGACCTGTCTATATAAAACAGCACAAGATGAAATAAGAAGAAAAGATAGGAAAATTGATCATCTTAATAAACTAATCTTTCGGACAGAAAAGGAGATTTCCTAATTTGACTTGACATTTAAGCATTAATATCTATATTTAATAAATTAATTTTATTGATTTTATATATATATTTTCTTTTTTTTTTTATATTATTATTATTGTTATTTTATTTTATCTACTCTCTTTATTAATATTAGTATCCTACGTATTTAATCAAACCAATGATAACCACAAAAACTAATAATAATATTAATAATATCAATTGGAATAATTCTTTGAGAAAATTTATAAATATTGTTGTTAGATATAATTTGATAATAATTATTATAATCTTGATTATATAATAATATATTAGTAACTTTTCTAAATGATTGAGGGTAAAAATAATCAAGTTCTTTAGTCCATGTAGATAATTTTAATGATATAATATCCATACAATCACCATTATTATAAGAATCTTTAATTCCACCAATAAGAAATAATTGATCTTTCATATATACACAACCAGTAAATATTAATGATGGTCTATTATGAATAATTAAATCATGATTATTTCTATTATTGGTTATAAAATCTACTTTATCACAATCTTCATAATAAAAATCAATTTTGTGATCTTGTTTATGATCATATATAATCATATTATTAATATTATACCAGATATTTGTCTTAGTATCAAATATATAAACACCCTTATATATATCCCATATTGAATTTTCCTTTTCTAATAAACCATCAATAACATATATAAAGTCATACCATTTCATTAGTATACTACATGATAACCCAGGTGGTGGACTTCCACTAAATATTTCAATAATTTCCCATGATTTACATGTACATTGATAATTATTTTCATTAGAATAATTATTAATTGTATCATTCATAACAGTAAATGGGCTTGTTTTACAACAATTTGTACAAACATCTAGAACATCTATTTTTTTAGATTGTGTCAAAATATCATTTAGTTTCGTAACATTAAATATTAATATTTTATTAGTAAATCCACCAGTTGTACAACCACCGAAATAATAAATCTTTTCATTATTTTCATTATCACTCATTATTATTGATGAGTGACCACAACGAGGTGTTATATTTAATGGTACTCTTATACGACGACTTTTAACAACTTTATTATATTTGTTATTATTAATAAAACTATTATTAACTTCTTCTTTTGGGTAATTCCTTAAATTATGTATTAATGAAATATCATTGTCACAATTACTTGGAATGTTACCTTGGTTATCAATATAATTATTAACTTTTTTATATAATATATTATTCATATTATTACTAAAACCTTGTTTAATTATATTATTATTATTATTATTATTATTACTACAATTTTTTAATATTGATTTTCGAATTAAATTTGATGATAATATATATTGATCTTTATTTCCATTACTTTCAGTATTATTGTTATTTGCATTTATATTATTGACTTTATTATTTTCACTCTTTAATTTATGATAACCATCCCCAGTACTTAATATAGATGACTTAAGTTTAGGTAGTTTTATTAATTTATTATTAATACCGTTACTATTTCTTGAACTAGTATATGAATATTTTTCATTTGAATTTAATAAATTTGTAATATCTAATTCATACATTATATTAGTACACCATAAATTTCCAATAAGTAATATATTATCGTAATCTATATTATATTGAGATATTCTACTATTATAAATACTCTGATAATTACTATGATTACTATGATTATTTATAAAGTTATCATCTAATTCACTATTTATATTATTATAGCTTTCATTAGTTATATCAACTGTATTATTCCACATTAAAAACCCACCAAACATATATATACGGTTATATTTCTTTATTAAATTAAAACTTGTATTTGCAACTCTTGGTAAATAGTCACCATCAACATGTACACGTTCAGATATTAAAATCTTCTTATTTAATGAATATGACAGTGATAACCTTAATATATATAAATCACTATATATATCACTACCATTACTACCACCATATAAGATAATACAATTATCATATAACTTCTCAACTGATGCATCATAACGACTTGGGGGTATATCACCAATAATAGAAAGTTTTTTCCATTCTTTTTCTTTGATACTATAAATAAAACAATCCGAACAATTTACATTATATTTTGAATTAAATCCAAATAATAATAACAATTCTTCTTCATTAATTAATACACAGCTGTGTGAACGTCTATAACATGGAACATTCATATTATTAATATCTTCATTGTTCTCACTATATGAGTTACTATCATAATTCCTATTTCCAGTACTTTCTATTGACCACTTTAATATTGGATATGATATGTTGCTATTATTATTATTATCGTTATATCCCATATTACTTTCAGCCACTTTAAAGTAAGATAACTTCATAAACAATATAATTGTAATATATATTATCCATGCATATATGTTAGTTTAAATTATTTCCTATTTATTTAAAAAACCTTGTATATAACTATCATCTCAAAATAAGATTCCCTATTTTTAAAATAAATAGTAAATTTTATTTTATTAAATCTTCAATTCTTAATAAAAAAAAGGTTTTGTATTAATTCTTATTTCTCAATATTTAAATAGTATCCAATAATAAAGACAATAATTTTGGGGAATTATTGCGCCACATATAGTTAGGAATGATAATATTGTATCTTTTTATTTTAATAATTAAGGAATATAATAATTGAAAATAAGTTATTATGCCACTTTTATCTTTTTTTATTTTTATAATGGTGTAGAATTTGCTTAATATTTACTTTTACTTTTTAAGATGATATGAACAACTTTCTCTCTTTAAAACTTATTAATTATCCTTCTCCTCCCCTACCACACCACCCCTCTCTCTCTCTATTTCTAAATAACCTCAGGGTTGCACCGCGGAGTGGGTGCGCTGTAAATCACATAAGAGGGGTACAATAGCATTTGCGTTATATATTGCCACTAAAGAAGGCTCTGCTGGGAATCGAACCCAGATCACAGGAATCAGAATCCTGGGTGATAACCATTACACTACAGAGCCTAACGGAACACACTAGATATTTTTTGGTATATATAATGGAGGTCTCTGATTATGTGGAATGTCGAAATATTTGTAGTTTCTATATGGATCCTGCCATCTTCTATCTTTATTAATATCAATAGTCCCTTGATTCTTAACTTCAATTGGAAGCATATAATTACTTGCTATTCTAGTTTCATAGTGTGGTAATACTAATGATTCAGGGGTATTTCTAATAATTTTATCATAATAATTCTGTTCATTAATATTATTATGATTATTATGAATATTATTATGATTACTATTATAATTATTGTCATTATTATTACTATGATTATGATTATCACTATGATTATTGTTATTATTATTAGTTGACATAAATTGCGACTTTCCATATGTATTTTCAAGTTTATCGTTTTTAATTTTATTACTAATATTACTATAAGCTTGTAATCCATATATATATTTGCATTTGCTATTTGTTTCTTGAAATAAGTGTTCTTGTCTTTTGTTCCTAGTTTCTGGATATAATAACTCAATCATATATTTTTTATGGAATTTAGAAAGTAATAATCTAATTAAATTTAACAATGTTTCGATATCTTTTGTATCTGCTCTACCAGTTGATATTCTATGAATAATAGATGTACACCATTCATATGCACCATTTGTCTTTTTTTGTATAATTGCCTCATATATATTATTACATATATCTACTATTGATTCCCTAGATTCTGCTGTAAGAATTTCCCAAAAAAGTGATTTTTCTTGTGATTTATGTCCCATTTGTCTTGGACTCATTGTCACACTTGCACCAATATGAAGATTATTTATTATATTATTATCAACTTGACTACCATAATTATTAATATATTCTACTTGATCAATATCATCATCTTGTCCTGTATTTAAATTATCAACAATATTATATTTATTTATATATTCACTTACTTTATTTCTTAATTTTCTTTTATTATAATCTTCTAGTTTATTATTTTTAATATTTTCATTTTGATTATTATTTATTTGATACCCACTTAAATTATTTTTATTTCCAGTAATTTTTCCTATTGTAAGATCTTTAACAAATTGAGATGCACTTGAAGATATAGCTATAGTACGAATAGAAGATAAAATGTCAATATAATCACTTTGATTCATTGAAAACAATGCAATAACTAATTCATGTTTTAATACCCATAATATACGATTATACCATATCTGATTTTCACTTTCTTTATCATTACTAACATTTATTATATTTCCTGTACCTCTAATATTTGTTAATAATCTTTGTAATAATGTTTTACATAATATTAATGCTTCTTCACGAGATTTTGCTGAAGCTTGATCAAATATTGATTTTTCCATAACTAAAATATCATCATAAGTTACTTTTTTAGGGAAATTTCTCCAATATGGTCTAATATAACTAATTCCTTGATAATTTGATTCATCATCATCACCATCATCATTACTCATTTTTTTATTTTCATTAATATTGAAATTATAACTATTGTGAATTTTATTTTTTTCACTATTTTTATTATTATCTATGTTATTTTGTATATAAAAATTATTATTTTCCAATATATCACAATCTCCCATATTAGATAATTCTCCTTTATTTGTTTGTATATTAGTTTGTCTCGTTATACGGAATAAACCATCCACCATTTGATTTTGAAATTTTTCATCATTCTCAATTTGTCTACCCTGAAGGTTTAAAGGAGGAAACATAAGATCACGGCAACCTGTAATAATTCTACATCTTGTTGATAACATTAACAACTTTATAGTAAATTTATGAGTAGGACCAATATAATAATCTAGTTTTGGAATACAACTTAGTAAAATTTTGGCTGCATCATCATATTTACCAGAACGAATTGTTGCTTCACCAATAATATAACGGCAAATAGATTCTGAGTATATTTGTTTAGAATTACTTTTTATAATTGATCTAAGCATTCTTTCACCAATTACTATTGATCTTGCATAATATCCTGAATTTAAAGAACACAATGCCATAAATTTTAAATTTATAATGGTAATCCAATGTGTTGATTCACATAAATTCATTCCATTTAATATAACATCTAATAATCTTTGTATTTTAGAAGAACTTTCATAACATTTAGTATAATTTTTATTTATATAATATACCATTGAAAAGCAGAGTTGTAATTGTATTAAAATTAGACAATATTTACTTTCACCATATACTGGAAATGTTAATTTATGTAAATAATTCATATCAACATCTGCTTCCTCTAATTTATTTAATCTTAGATAGCATTGAATTCTTAATATTAAAACTAAAATTTGTGTTCTAGGAATTTCTGGTGCATGTGTTTGAATTAAATCACATATTGTTAAGCATTTTTGAATATTATTATGTTGTAATGTTAAATATCCAATAAAAAGGACAGAATAAATAATTCCTTCAATATTTTCCCCTGCTAATATTTTAGTAATTGATATATAATATATTGATGCAAATGCTTCATTATACCATATACATTTATTAAAACAATTATATGATTCATCTATTTTATTATCTTCAAAATTTAAAAATGTTGAATATTTACATTTTGGATTACATGGTGTACCATAACCATTTAAACTTGCTCTCATTGGTGCAATATTACCCATTGTTGTTATATTTGCATATATAGGATTAAATAAAGTAATCGATGATGTAAAGATCCTTTTTATATTATCTATTTTATTACTTTTTTCTTCCTCAATACTTTCATTTATTCTGTTATTCCCTAATAGGGCACTATTCCATGGTAAAATTTGTAATTTCCATAAATATTGACATAGTATACTTTTGCATATATTAATACTTGTTAAAGTTTTTGGAATTATTATTTTAGATCTTGGATAATAACCACGAATAACTCTTGTTTCATTCCATGCCCATACATCTGTAATATTTGATATATTGTTCTGATTAGATTCAGTTATTTTTGATGGACTTTGATTATTCACTTCTTTATAATCTAAATACTTTAATAGTGGTGACACTTTTTGTCTAATTTCATTATTTACTTTTGAATCTGTTTTATTTGAAATATATTCTCCAAATGACTTATCTACTGTTTTAAACCTCAATTTTTGAGTATGGGCCAAAGTATATTTTAGATATTTTACTTGAGGAAAAAGGATATTCATATTTATATTAATTTCACTAAAATCACATAAATCGTCAATTTTTAAAGGTAAAATCAATACTCCTTCTTTTGAAATAACTGAAGAGCGAAATTGTACACCTAAATGATATTGAATTGAATGAAATAATGGAGGTAATAATACACTAGATTTTTGAATTTTTGATGACTTATTTAAATTAAACCTTTTATTTGCTGATGGTATAATTTTTGTATTCCAATATATTGTAGATTGATCTGTATTACATAGAATCTTATTTAAATAATCTACTATAGTAATTTGAATAGTTTCTTCATTTACTAAATTTTGATTTTTAAAATATCGATGTACTTCTTCTTCCCATAATCTCTTAATTGTCCTTGCAAATATTTCCCTAATTGCACTACTACGTAATGGTTCTATTACATTATCTTGAACTAATTGCCCTAAACCATAATGTAAATTAATACCAAAATTATGTAAAACTTCAGTTATTTCCCAAGGATCATAAAAATTAGTATATAATTCATTTATTGTTGGCAACAGATTAGACATAAATTTTAGTCTCATTGATTGGCTTGCAGCACAAAGTAATTGATGACGAGATTCCATACTAAAATTTTTAGATGACATATTAAGCTTAGATACACATGACTTATTATTAACTTTATCCATATAATAGCTACTTTTAATATCACCTGTAGCTGTATTAAAAAAAAGTGGTATTGATTGTGTTGAGGGTAATAATGATTCCTTATAGGTAATAAGAAATTCATGCCTTAAACGGGAAAATAGATTAATTTCCTTATTTTCATCTATATATACTGGAAACATTTCTCCACAATTTCTTATAATAAAAAGACCATCTGATCTATGTTGCCAAATATGTGGTTTATATTTGATTCCATATAAAGATGTCAAATCTGATGTTTCCATAGGAAATGGCCAACCTTGTATATTTAATTGTTTCGATATAAAAGTCATTTGACTTGCTAATTCATTATTATAATTCCAAATTCCATCAAAAATAGTATTTTTTATATTTGAATTATTTGTTAATTTGGGTATATCATTATTATTATTAGATAAATTTAATTTATTAAATTCACTATCAGCATCAAAAATTGAATCATATAAATTTCTATTTTTACAAAATTTTATAATATCTTTTATAATATTTTTTGGTTTAGGATTAAATGGAATTAATGGTTCACAAAATACAGAGTAACCCATATATTTTATTAAGCAACAAGCTGGAAAAGAAAATAATGATTTACTTCCTATTTGTATAAGAACTTCACATAGTGCTTTTTTTGCTCTAAATTCATTATTATAAATTCTTTTGGCCATTTCCTTTGTAATACCATAACTTTTACTACCAAATATAATTGTGTATACAATACTATCAAATATAAACACACGATCATCACTAAATACTGGTTTATATATACTCCATAAATTTGCATCTGAATTCTTATTAATCTCATAAAAACACTTTGAAATTCCATAATTAAAAGAAGGATGACAATGTAATAAGGCTACTACTCCGCTTCTACAAGCAGTATAAAATAATCCTAACTCATGAATAAGTCTTAGATCACAGTCAATAAATTTATTATCAGATATATCAGATACAATATCAGATTTTTTTTCTCTATCCCAAACATGTTTTGATGTCCAATTTATGCGATGATACCAATTATTACTTAAACAAGATCTACTTGGAGGTCCTGGACAAATGATCGATTTTAATGGATGATCATCATCCACATCCCAACTAATAGCAGGTTCCTCCAGTTGATTTGGACCCCTTGGAAGTTCTAAAAAACATTGTGATACTATCTTTACATCACTCTCTCTTGATTTCTTAAGTAATAGTCTTTGTTTCCCAATAAATTTAGATATAGAACGTAATAAATTCAAATTTCTACATGTAATTTCTTTTTCATATGTTTCACAGTTTGTTTTTTCCAAATTTTCTTCAAACCAGAGATCAGGATTTAGTTTAAGAGTCCTTTTCTTTTCTTTGACTTCTTCCTGAGATGTCAATAGGTAAGTTTGTTGTTCAGGTTTCTCAAATACATCAAATTCACTGTTATCTGATGGTAGACTAACTAGAGGTAAATTAATCATCTTATTTTCATCTCAAATACAAAAACAAAACAAAAATAAATAAGCAATTCATGTTTATTAAAATAAAAGGTTTTAACATGTCAGCCACATGCAATATAAATGGCGCCAAATTAATGCATGTATTATAGGTTATTGGAAAGCTTTTTTTATTCTAATTAGTAAATAAAAAAGTAATTATTATTATTAATCTGTTATTATTTTAGACAAACAAATATACAAATTAAATACAGAATTTTTTATTATAAAGAACAAAGTGTTTATGAATAATAATTACTACATGCTAATTCTATTTTTCAATCTTATACTAAATTAGACTTAAAATATTAATGTAATTTTTTAGTTATTTGATCTAATTTCCACTAACAAAAACAAATAAAGTTACCTATAAATTTCTCTAACTGATATATACACATAATAGATATGGTAATACAATAAATGTAATTGAAATACAGGGTTAATATTATTCTAAAGAAAATATATATGATTTATTTATTAAAATATATTAATGGTAACTACTTTATATTTATATTGTAGTTAGAAATATTTATTAATGATATATTTTATCTTAGTAATAATACCTTTATAATAAATATATATTAGGTAAGATTATTATTGATATCCAAATATAAAATATTATTAGAAAATATCTTGATTTATTTTATTTCAATATAATATACTTTCATATAAATTCTAATACTATGTTTCATATATTGAGTCTTAATAAATAAGATTTGGAAAATATCATTGGTACTACAATATTAGAATATATAAGTACAATCACTCTAAAATTTACAGTAGAAAATTATAATAATGCATAATATATATACTAAAATTTGATAATATATAAAGTGATATATTTTTAAGATTGTAAAATTAAAGGTATTATTGGTAATACTTAGGAATATATTTAACTATTAGTATTAAGAGTCTATATATATAAATATTAAAGAACAAAAGCCTAAATTTTAGTACTTCATAAACTTTACTAATTAATTCATTAGTTAATAAATTTGAGTATATATAATTACAGAGTACTTATTGTTATAAAGTGAACTGCATCTCATTTCATTAAAGTTGCACCCCACATATATTGGCGGGTTGTCTTGAATAGTATACCTTTGTGCATGCAAAATACAAAATAAGAAATTAGAACTAATTAAAAATACCTATAGTTAATTGGCTATATAGCTAATTAAAACAATGGTTGGGAATATTAGGAGAACTGTAAAGTGTATATATGATGGATCCGATTTAAATGAAGATATTTTAGCAATGCAACTCACACCATATAGTGAAGAAGAATTTTTATTTTACAAGGACAAGTTAGACAAAGCTATAAATGATCTAGTAGATTTAATTGACAAACAAATAGATAATTCTGGGAAATTAGGATTTAAAGAATCCTTGAATAGTATGAAATTATTAAATAGCTCCTTATCACAAGAAAGTCAGGCTTCCAACTCTTCTACAAATATTTACAATAGATATTATAAGGTACATACAGGATTAATGAAATTGGATATATTAAAGAATGAAATAATAAGGTGTTTTGTAAAATGGAAGAATGATTATTATTATACTCAGTGGGATGAACTTAAAAATCCTCCTCAAGAGCTATTGTCATTATGGTTGGAATTCAAGAATATTATTTCAGAATTAGTAGATAGCTGTGATAAAATAAGTAAACAACCTCAACCAAGATTATCAATAGCTCCTAGTCAAGGTAAATGTATTGATAGTTTAGATGATTCTGATAATAACATAGAAAAAATGAAGCAGATAGATTTAGGGAGTAGTGGGACAATTACACAAATTACAAGTAGCAAAAAAGAAGAATATGAGAACAAAAGTGAAAATAGTAAGTTAAATGAGCTAAATAATAAGGAAGATGTTTCGAAATTAGGAGAAGCTAATAAAAATAACAGGAGAGTCAAGGTAGTATTGAATGGTTCAACAAGTTTATGGGGTCCAAAAGAGGTACCCAAGAATCAAAAACATTATATTAGTGGAATGGCTAAAATGAAGTCAGTTAAAAAAAGATTATATAGTAGTAATGGTCGTTTAAAAATATTGCAAAATAGGAACATTTCAGATAAAATAAGAGGTGTAGATAATTGTAATGTGAATGAAATAACATCTCTTGATACAAACAACACTGAAATTGTGAGAAATTTAAGAAATTGGGAGAGAATTGAGGAAAAGAAGATTGAAAATAAAAGAAAAGTATTTTTATATGATGATATAGCAAGTAAGAATTTAATTAAACATGAAAAGGATTTTAAAAAGGATGTAAATTGGATTACTTTTTCTAGTAACTTCTCTAAGGGATGCAGGGAACTTGCAAATGTAAATAGAGACGAAGAAATTAAGATTGTAATTAATGAACAATTAATGAATCAAATACTAAGTAATATTGAATCAACTAATAGTAAAGTACAGCAACCCTCTCATGAATACAATAATATGAAAGATTTTTGTTTATTAGATAATTCAGATATTGATAAACTGGAATTAATTAAAAGTCAATTTAGTGATTCATTGAAACAGCATTTTGGATACGAGGAATTTAGAGAGGGTCAATTAGAAACTATAATGTCTATATTATGTCCAAATATATTAAATATTAGTCAGAATAGAAATAAAGCTTTAAATTGTAGAAGCATTCTTATATTACCTACCGGGTATGGAAAGAGTTTATGCTATCAATATTTATCCTTACATTTAAGTTATTGGTACTCAGAAATAACACTAGTAATTACACCATTAATATCGTTGATGCATGATCAATTAAAAAATTTGCCCAATTGTCTTAGAGGTGCAATATGGAATTCCAATGTCCATATTGATGATAAGAAAATGATTACAAAATTAATCAAATTAAGAAAGTTGGATATATTATTTATTACACCGGAAAGTTTACATTCTAAATTGCTTGTTGATTCACTGATTATAGGAGATTGTAATAATGATAAGAGTAATAATTCAATAGGTATGGTATGTATTGATGAGGCCCATTGCATAAGTGAATGGGGTCATTCATTTAGACCTAGTTATATTTCATCTATGAAGATAGTAATAAATGAGCTTAAAATAAAGAAAATATTAGCAATAACAGCTACAGCTCCAAAAAACATTCTTTCTGAACTAAAAAATTTACTAAATATTTCTGAAGTTATACAACCTCATAAAAATAATTCTATCCAAAGAAAAAATCTTTTATGTAAATTCATATATTTAGATTTATTAAAAGCTAGAAAACCTCTAGTAATAGATAATAACAAGGTACCTAAGCAGTATAATAAATATTCAATACTTTGGGATTATCTGAAATATACAATTAATCAACCTTTTGAGAACAATAAATTAGCAAAAATATATAGTAAAGAACAAAAGAAAAATTCTAAAAGTGAAGTTTGGTCAAAATATAAAAATATTCTAATATATGTATGGCAAAAGAATAATTTAGAGACTATTACAAATTATATGAAAAATAAGGGTTTAAATGTTTTATATTATCATGGTTCTCTGAGTAATAATGAACGTGAGATAGTACAGAACTCGTTTATGGAAAATAAGGTTAATATATTTGTTGCCACTACATCATTTGGAATGGGTATAGATAAAAAAGATATCGATGCAGTTGTACATTGGGATATGCCGAACTCTTTGGAGCAATACATTCAAGAAACTGGTCGTTGTGCTAGAGACAATAATAGGACTGGGACTTGTTTACTCTTTTTGTGTGATGATGATTATAAATCTAAACGTCAAATAATTAGCTCTAATTTGATTGATAAGGTCTCTTTAAGAAGTTTGGTGCATATAATACTAGGAGATGAATATTTTAATGAGACATATAATGATGATATTATAGAATTAAATAATAATAATCCAGTTAATAAAGGTTTTCAATACAAAGTTTACCCTTTGCAATTATTCAGAAATATTGCTAATATTAGGAATAATGAAGATATTGAGATGATTATGTATTATATAAAAATGAAGATGGATAATTGGCTACAAAAAACTAAAAATATATATAAAGACTTAAATATAGTGAATTTGAACTATTATATTCGTGGTAGTATAAATTTAAAGTTACGTTGCTTTAATGAATCATTTCAAGAATTAAAAAAAAAGAATGATTTTCTAAATAAAATAAGTTGTGACTGTACTGAAATATCCGGAGTAATAACTTTAAATATACTCGAGGTTTCTCAAAATACAGGACTATCAATAGAATATATTGAAAATGAAATTGAATCATTACGCACAACACTTCAAATTTCAATGGAAAAGCCTACTGACAAACCATGTGTAGTTTTATGCATTTCATATAATGAAATAAATGGTACTACATCTGATAATATGGATGATGGAGGGACAAAGCAAAACATCAAGGTTGATGATCAGGATAGAGCTTCAACAGAATTAGAACAAAGAACTGAAATACATAGAAATGAAATGAGGGATTTAGAATTAGATAATAAATATATAAAACCTGGATATTTATTAAAAATAGATCAACTATCTATAGATTACATTGTTGAACAAATATTTAGTGAAATTAAGGAAAAAAAACTGAATGAAATAAGAAAACTTGATATTGCATACCTAACATTTCAAAAGTCCTGTGAGAATAATTCTTTACTTGACGATATTTTGGATTTGTACTTTAATGATGATAAAATAGGCTTTTATAAAGTATTATTTGGGGAAAATAAGAAGAAAGTAGATAAGTATAACAACAAAACTTTTAACTCTATAAATACTTTAGATAATAGTTTCATCACTCAAAATATAACACGAAATACTGACTTTACAAATGATGAATGGCAAAGTTTACTAAATGACATGTGGTTGTATAAATGGAATGAAGAAATGAAAGACATAGTTTTAAAAGATGGAACTGACTTTGTAAATAAAATCTTTAAAGATGCTAAAGAAAAAACCTATGCATCTATTAAATCAACAGTAAATTTCACTTTAGATACTTATTTGAAAGATTTTATTCCTATTCAATGGGAGACATATAGGCAAACAGTGAATTTGATAGAAGATGTTATAGAACAAAGTACAAAAAATTCTGTAAATAAAGATTGTGAAGCAATAAAAAAAGGGAAGTTACTTAATAAGGTACCTTTTACTAAATTGTACAATTCAGGTTCAATCATTGATCAAGTAAATTTTGTCTTTCCAAGTGACTTGGCAAGAATTTTTGTTGGAGTTTCCACATACAAGTTTGGATACACAAATAATTCAAACTATCAAGGGAATTCAATGGCTATTCGTAGAAAAAGAGTGATAAATAGACTAAGTGATATTACCAATACAAAAATTTGGGGAATCTATAAGCATATTCCATACAATGAAGTTCTGGAAATATGTACAGATACATTTAGAGAAAGAACTGTGAACAAATTAATATCAAATTAAATGATTGTATAAAGTGAAAATTCCAAGTTTAAAGGTGTAACTTTTTAAAAAAAAAATATTAAATTTAATTTGTCATAGATAAAGTTTGCAATACCTCAGTTACTTCTTCAACAGAGTGAACATAATAATGAGCAACAGATGGATGTTTGCCAACTACTACAGTAAAAATCGAAGATATAGAATTAAGGTCTTCGTCACATGAAGATAATAAATCATCACATATATTTATATTTGGAAGCAATGTTGAAACTTGGTAGTTAGAGTTTGTGCAGGAATGAAGAGGGTGATTACTATTAGATACATAATTTCCAGCATTATTTGTACTGTATAACTGATTAATAGTGAAAAACATATCTTCATCAGATCTATCATCACCTATACATAAAATGAAGTCAACAAATTTATCGTTATAAATATTCTCGATTTTTTTTAATATTAGTTGTACAGCCATACCCTTGTTTATTCCACTAAGTCTAACCTCAACATAATCACTACCAGAAATCACATCTACTGGGTAATTAAACATCAATTCAGTTAAGTAATTAGATAATTCTTTAGCTTGCCAAGATCCAAAATCTAAGTCGCAATATTTATATTGAAAAACCAAAGCAGTACCTTTATTCTCAATATAAGCTCCCTGTGTACGTAAAACATATTGTTCCATTAACTCGTAAGCAATATTTTTCCATTCCATAATATTATCAAGAGATTTAAGTGATGAAGATAGAAAAGTAGGATTAGAATTATAACTTGAAACATCAGTTAAAGTTTTAATATCTCTAAGTATATCGGAGGACACATTAGGAGAATTTGAAGGTGTTTTATTTGCATCTTGTATTGTAAGGTTAAAATCAGATTTAGATTGAGCACCACTATTCAATCCATTATTTGAGTGCATTCTATTAATAAATAGAGGAGATCTACCAATCTTTCCGTTTACATTAACTGTACTTGAGCAAATTGAAGTAGATATATCGAGTTGTTTCCAAACATTTGGCTCTTCAGTTTCAATAATTGGTGGTAATTTGAAGTAGTATCCATGTTCAGCACATAAACCCAAATTTTCAATATCACCAAACCATTCATCTAGCATATTACGTTCTCTTCCAGAAATGATTATTACAATGTTATTTGGAGAGCTGCACAGTCTACGCAGTGATTCTTTAATATATTCGGGTGGATTGCAAGAAATATCATTAGAATATAAATCTCCTAATTCATTTTTATAAGCTTCAAGCTCTTCTATGCAACTCTCTTTATATTGACTAACTAAATTGTTAGCCATTTTCAGTTTATTTTCAGCTAAATTCATTGATTTGGAGATTTCATGATATTCACTTCGAGTACTAATATTTTCAAGTGCATCATTTCTTTTGGGAATACACTTTGGTTCGAAATTACATTTGTTTATAATATTTAAAAGATCATCGTCACTTTTTTCACTATCCAAATTCATATTTGATTTATAAAATTTTTTATAACTCGATTGCAAGCTATAATGTCTATTAATTCCTTGCCTCTCTCCAAGTATAGAACGATAATCTTGTGTTAAAGTCCCTTCATTATCAAGTAAAAAAAGACGTAAACCACTTTTATTTGAGTTTTTATTTGAATCTATTCCAATAAGTGGTCTCTTATATTTATGAATTAATAAATTTAGATTTAAATGACGAAAGTTCATGTCCATACTTATTCCTCTTAGTGATGGACCCAAACCACAGGTTGTGTAATACAGCATTTCCTTTTTTTTTTTTTTAGTATACATTCCTAAATCCATTATAAACTCTTTTGCCCATGTCACAGTACTATGAGAAAGTAAGTAGGCTCTATCCATTTTCCAGTGATACTTCTCTTGTTGAGAAGAACAACGATTTAATGAGACAGCCTTATCTAGTGTCTCCATAACATTCATCACATTCCAAGGATTGATTCTATATGGACTTGATAATGTTTTAGAACATCCCGTAAACTCTGATATAATTAATGATGGTATTGTATGATACCCACTTTGTTCATTATAAAAAGGCTTTTTTTGAGTCTTATCCAATATTTTCTTTGTATCTCTTAAATCTTCATTATCACTTGTATCGTAGTGTTCAGAAGAGCTTGATGAAGATGGGAATGGAGAAATGGAATTTGATACTGATGAAAGTTTAAAAGATGGATCCTTACATGCAATATATTCAAAAGGATTGACATTTAAACCATCTCTTACACTTGTATCAAATAAACAGTCAGCTGCTAGAAATAATGCATATTTTTCTTCATGTGAAATTGAGCCAAATTTCAGCTCTATGACTAATCTTGATGAACATATTGAAGCTTTTTCACATTGAAATTTAGTAGAGCTACTTTCTGAAAGTTGATATAGAGATTCTCGAGATAAATATGGACTAGATATTTGGGTATTTTCTGGAAAACTTGGTGAATGTTTAGAATTTATTTCATTTACTAAAGTAAAAAGCTCTTGAATAAGTTTTTCACGTTTCTCAGCAGTTAAAGTTGAAGTAGGAAATATATATTGAATCAGAACAACTGGTTGTTTATGTTTCAAATATGGGTAATTTTGAAGAAAGTTATCAAATGCTTTGAGTTTTAGATGTAAACCACTTAATTGATCTAGTCTATCAATAGACCCAAATATATAATGACCATGATATTTCTCACGTATTGTTAATGCTTGTTTTCTAATTTCGATATTTGAGTAGATCATTTGTAGAATATCATCACATTGAATATGAACATGGCCTATTCTAACCAGAGTTTCCTGTTTGCTTGAGAGAGATTCATTTCCTAAACTTTGAATAACTCCACTTGAACAGTTGTTATCAATTCCAATTAAACCCCCAGGCTTAAAATAATGGTCAATTCCTAAAAGTCTCTTACATGAAGATAAAAATTGCTTGGCATAAGGAAAAAAGTGAAATCCTATTAGATCAGCCCACAACATACTTCGAAGTAACTCCTCTCTAACTGGTAAGCAGCGGAATATTTCATAAGACGGAAAGGGAATATGTAGAAATAATCCAATATTAATTCCTTTGACCTTTCTAGCTAAATATTGACTAAGTAAAAGTAAATGGTAGTCATTTACCCAAACCATATCCATATGGTCTGGTGAAACAATAGGAGTAATAATAGAAGACCATAACATATTAATCTGATGATACACTCGCCACTGGTCGTGATCAAATGGTGTCATATATAATTCTTCTGTATTCAACACATTATGAAATAAGGACCATAAATACATGTGACAAAATTCGTTAAAGATCTCAAATTCTTGGATTGGAGGGAAAACAGGAATGCAATCAATTGTTTCTAGTAATACTGTAATTTCTTGTTTCTCCTCTTCATTTGTTGGATGTATCCCCGGCCATCCTATAAATCTCACTGAAGATGCCAATTCACGACGATGTCTATGTAATGTTCTCATTAAGGATAGCTGAGATGTTTCCAAAGCAAATCTTGGTTCAGTTTCAGTTGGAGATTCTTCTAAACGTACCACTTTTACTGGGAGTTCTAGAGCTGCAATAATTAATGTGTACTGGGATGTTTCACATGATTTAAGCCATTCATTCTGTTGTGTTATCAACTGACTTAAAATACCATTGCTATTACGATTCACTTTATATTTGCTATTATTTGAATTGACCATACTTTCTTATTATATTATTGTATATAGTGTGAGATCCGCTAATAGATATCACTGCAAACTTATTCTGTGATTAGTTCATCTCAGCACGTTATAACAGATTTTTATATCTACCTTTCAGTATGAAACAAATACTTTATTTTCTTAGGAAATGATACAAAGGATATCACTCATACAGTTCGATACCTGGCGCCTAGAACTGGAGACAGGATATTGTTTACACACATGGCACACAAATATTTTTATTTGATTCATGTTCCATAAGAGATTAAGAGAGTATCACAAAATAGGCAGTATTCGACATGGCAATAATATAAAACAAGGTAATAATACTGATTTAGAACATGAAAGAGCTTCTGATTCCACTATCTCTAATAACTGGACCTATTCACCAATCTATAGTGCCTCAGTAGAGAAAATTGACACATCCTCATCTTATGTAAAAAGCCTACAAACTTTGAAATCATCTAAAGACTTATCTCTAGAGGATATTTTATCAGATTATATAGAGGTATATCCTAAAAAACTTAGGAATTCCCAAAATTCTTCACCATTTCGTAAATATATAGGTACTAAATCACCTATTAATAGCAATACAGAGCTACCTGAATTTCCTAAATCTCCAAATACATATAAAAATAAGAAATTAAGCTACAAATATTATGATACTTTGGGGATTTCTCAGGGATCAACAATTGAGCAAATAAAAAGAGCTTATAGAAACAAAGCTACAAAACTCCACCCAGATAAGAACCGTCATAATTTAAGTTATGGAGATAATACAGTTGCTACAACAGCATTTCAAGAATTGCAAGAAGCTTATGAGCTATTAAGTAATCAAACTAAAAAAGCTATTTATGATGAATATGGTGATGATGCTCTTAAATTTGGTCTATTTAATCATTTGAGAGATGTATTACCTTCAAAGGAAGAAATACAACTTGAGAATACTTTTTTTAATACTAATAATGTTCCTTGGAGTTTATATTGGATGGACATTATAGAATCTTTATTTATTAATCCACTTACACAAAGACAAGGTGCTGAGCTACATTCACTCAATGCTCTAGGTATATCCATGAACTTATATGAAGAATTATTAAAGGCAACCTTTAAATATATCAAAAAGTCAGAAGATATCCCAAGAAAATATTTCGAAAATCCCTTAATATTTCCACAAATTCCGGATCTTTATAAAAGAAAGTTTAAAATAGTTCCAAGCATTTTTTCCAGATTAAATGAAAACTTGGAATCAATACCTGTGGAACATTCAAACTTTAATTATATTCAAATATTTGGAAGACCAAATGACTTATTAATAAATTCAAATAAAAATATTGAATCAGAGTATGAAAGTATTTTTAATTTAAACAAACAAAATATTAAATCGATATTTGGGTTTATTTCAACTAACTCAGAAAGTGCTTGGAAGGAGCTTATTATAAGCTCAAAAAGACAATATAAAGTAAGCTCTACTATCTCGCAAACTAACTCATTAAAACGTCAACTGCAAAAAATTATTTCAAAATACAATTGGATCATAGTTTTGTTCGTCCCAGAATCTTTCTTACCCTTTTCAGATAGTGAATTCCTACTCCAGTTACAAAATGATACATTTAAAAGACAGAAAAACAGATTCCAAGATATTTCAAATAAAAGTGGCTTTACAAAGGAAATTGAAAGTCTAAATATAGATGAATTATTAGTATTCCCAGTTCCATTATATAAACCAAAAGTTAGTGACACAAATAACCAACCACAAATTATAATAAGGCCTTATTCATATCACATATATTCAATAATACAACAGATATTATTAATAAGTAATGATGAAACTCATTTTATTCCAATTGAAGTAGAGTCTACTGATTAATTGATTAATAGGAGTAGATAATACCATAATATCGATTATTAGATGCAAAATTAGATTCTATCCAACTCTTACCTAGTACAGTTAATATTAATAATTATTCATCTAGTATTGTTTTAAATAATGCTGTATTATTTGCTGTCTTTGTTTCTTTCCTGAATAATATCCATTACTAAATCCCTTAATATTTCAGCTAACATCAAGTTAATACCATTTGATCCAAATAAAAGTCTTCTAATACTTGTAATTTTAATCAGCATATTGTAAATTTCTATATCAGATTTATTATTTATAATATGTACAATTTCGTTTGCTAAATCTCTAGCAATATTCTTGGAGCTGTGAAATTTTGATATGTTTATTTCAATAACAAAATCTGGCCAATAAAATATCCTAGAATAAGGTAAAATATTATTCAAGCCATATTCAGTTAATAAAATAGGAATACATCCATATCTTATACTATCCCAAAATGAATTTAAAGAAATATCTTCATTGATACTAATCCTTATTGGATCTAAAACAAGACAAAAAATTGCATTTTTAAGTATAGAAGAAGGTATTAAATATTTGTTTATATCTGTGGAAATATCTGAATTAACTTTTTCAATTTTATTATACATTTCAGAATCTTGTATAATTATCCAATTACTCTTTTTGTTTATAGTTTTTAAAATGTTCATATTCCTTATTATATCAATTATTAGAGTTTCTTTAAGTGTTACTGAGTTTATAATATCCTTAATACCTAAGTTAAATAAAAATTTTTGTTTTATTATCAACTCATTATAAAGGTAGTCGAAATTCGCCAATAACTCAATAGATCTTTGTGTTGGGTCTGATAGATCTAAGTGGTCAACATCCAAAATTGATAAATAATTACTATGAGTTTCTATTTTTCCATCTGATCTTATTATATCAGGTGTACAATCAAATTTTTCCATTATAGGAGGTAATATATATGTTGATGTTTCATCGTTTAATGGACCTGATGGCTTAATTAATATCTCATTTTCTCTTAAATTAAGTAGATTTCTTGCAGAGTTTTCAAATATATTATTTTCAATCATTATATATAATATTAGTGGCATTTTTATTAAACCAAATTTAGTCTTTGAATTAGTGAAACTTTTACTAATACTTTTAATTTGGCTTCTCACTAGTTCTATCTGTTTTTGTAAATTATTCAAGCTGTCTCCTTTAAGTGAGGTAATAATAATATCAGAATCTTGAATATTTAAGTTAACATTTATTCTTATATCCAGTAATTTCTTAAAACATCTTAGATAATTATCTGTATCTATTATATATACAGTAACAGTAGAAAGTATGAAGGGGAGTAATTCATTATATAGTATATCTAAATCATCTTCTATATTTTCTGATATTTTATCCCTAAAATTATCTGATATTATTCTATTCAATAAATTTCTTATATTAACCAAATAATTGCTATTTCCTTCGACCTCTCTAGGTTTTATTGTCTCTTCATATAACTCCTGATCTGAATCTTGAAGTCTAACTGGTAACTTTGGACCTCTCTTAGTTGCAACAGGATTCCAACCTTGCAGTCGCTTATTTGAATCAGAGTTATCTTCCATTAATATACGTGGTTGGTTATTCCCTACATTTAAATCTTGGGGCATTTCTTCTGTTACTAATATTTCTTGCGATTTGTTTTGTACCCAATAAGAAACTGAATTTCGAAAGATGTGAACTAAGCTAAAGTAAACAACTAGAACTCCAATAGCTGTAAGAGTTATAATTAATATAATTCTTAAATTCTTATTTTTAGCTATCATTTTACCAAACTCAGCACATATATTGTGTGTGTACCGTGTGTACAGAGTGGCGTGGTATTAAGGCAAGTAAGGAGATAAATTGTAAAATAGTGGTTAAATATCACAATCTTGCAATATAATTATGAGTTATAAAATATATTCGTTATTTATACTTATTACATAAGGAGAAATCTTTAATTTAGTCCCAATTTTGAAATATTTGAAAAATAAATAGAACTAAAACTAAAACTAAAAATAAGAGGGTAGAAGCTAACTATTTTATTAAATTAGTAACTATAAATATTTGTAATACTTTGTCATTATTCATTTAAATTCAAATTCTTGCAATATAATATATTATAAGATTCAATAATACCCTTTGCAAACGTGTATAAGCGTCTCAATTTAAATTTTTGAATTGATTGTCGATAATCTTCATCTATTTTTGTAAGTTCATCATTTATACCATCTATATCTATAATATACTGTGACCACTGACTTATAGAACTTAAAAAATCCACTTGAGTGTTTTCTGTTAAATCACGTTCATGAATTAAATAGCATCCTGTACACTCTGAAATTGTTTGATAAAGTTCCTCCAGTTTATCAAGATCGCAATTTACAAGATCATCTGGAGAATTTGCATCCTTAATAATATTTTTGACTTGTTTTACTTGATCTAAAGTAACCATAGTAACAGACTTTGAATTTTTAACCTGTAGATTCTCCACATCTTTTATCACACTGCCTACCAGAGTAGAAGCCAACTTAATTATTGGGTGTTGCTTATATTGCAATTTAAAATTAGGATCTTGACTTGCTTCAAGAATATTTATTGCATAATCAGTACATTCATCTATTAAAGAATTTTCATTATCTTTACAAAAGTTAGGGTTCAAATTTTGAAAAATCTTTGCCAATAGATTTTGATTTATTTGCTCAAGCTTCTCTTGATACCTACTTTTTTCTAAATCTGCCAACAAATTTAGATGTCTTAAATACTTCATAGTAAGTTTATTATGAGCTTTAATTAACATGGATTTTCTATATTGAATTAACGATTCTATTATTATAGGTTTTAAATTTTCAAGAACTTCTAAGCACTCAAAATCCTTACTATACACTTGTATTTGGTCAAAAAGTGCATTTTTTTCCCAGTTTATAATATCATCAATTTTCTCTTTAAGTTCCTTTTTTTTATTTCTATACTTAGGAATTAAATAATTATGTTGTAAGTACAAACCTGTCAAATATATAACACTAAAGAAAGGAAGTGTCTTGCTAAAAAAGAAATAATTAGACATTATACCATTTTGTAATGCACTCCATAAAAAAGAAAAAGTAAATCCGAATCCTAATATCCAATTAAGAAGTTTTGGAGATTTTCTCAATGTAGCTACTAGTGGAGCTTCTCCATTAAGCTTTTTCTTTTTAATACGATAGTAAAGGCAGAATTTAAAAAAAATTTCTTCGTGATCATTGAATAAAATAGCTAATTCTGGGTAGTGAAACTTGTAATCATCAGAATAATTCGTTTTAAAAACTTGAATTTCTTCTTCAGAATATCCATTTTTCCATAAAAGTTCTAGTAGCTCTGATTTAGTTATATAAACATCTCTTTCAACACATATTGATTCTCCATCAATGCATCTATTACGAGTAAAGCTCTCCAAATCTTCTTGACGATTTTCTAACTTCGCAATTCGCTGTAATAACGTAAGGGTTGTCTTAATATTTTTGGTACACTTTACTAGATCTGATGATGTCATATTATCTGCTTCCAAATGAAGATCTTCGTATTTTATATATTCTGGTGTAGTTTGTATATTCATATCTTCAGTTACCTCTTTTCTAAACTCAGTGTTATACTTAATTGACTTGCTAGATTTGGTCCAAGATGACGCGAATTTTGTATATTTAACATATCTTTGCAGTGGATAATTACAAGATAGTGGTATAATTTCATAAATTAATCTATAATTTCTGATTGGAACTTTCATTATACCTTAATCAAGTGAAGTTTTATTATTATTGTATATTATTAAGAACTTCACCTTTAATTCCTATCTCTTCAGTTGTATAGCTAATATTACTTTAAAAGTTTACTTCAATCTACATCCGTTATATGAGGATATCCATATATTTGTGTTTCACCAGACTTTATTAAAACAAGAAACTTACAAGCATTATAGGACACTTGTATATATAAAATATCTATTTCACGTATATACAAAAAAAACCATTAAATGTAGAGTTAATGGGATTCTTTAGACTTAAGAAATGAAGTCTCAGTGTAGACAAAATACTTGAATTTATTTAATATTAAAAGTGCTTCGAAAATTGCATTTGGAGTTACATCACAATAAGTTTCAAATATAGCGGGATTTTAATAGCGGGAGAAAGGGTACCGGATTATATGCTTTTTAGTTGACAATACACTCCTGCTTTGACTCCTTTTTTTATGTATAGAAGTGCCATATTTAAGATATGCAATGCAAAACTAAAAGTTGCCTGCGAGCAGAAAATCTTTAGTTTGTTTCCAAGAAATATTTCAACAAATAATACTGGATCTAAAAAGCTATTTGTATTTGCATCTGTACATATTGCTGCTTTTTTAAGCTGTATATGTTGGTTTAAATATAGGATTAAAACTCAAATAGATATTGAGACATCAAATAAAGAGCTTACAAGCAACAGTAATAAGTTAACTACGAAAATAAACCAAGTAAGTTAGATCTTTGTTTAGGTATCAGTTGTTTCAAATTATAATTTGATTACTATTTTCCCATTTATCACTTGTTATTTTTCTTAGATAATTCAGAGAACCTCTTCAGGAATAATTATAATTATCCAAAAAGACAACTTAGTGTGTATTAAAGTTCCTATTACAAATAAAACTAATACTCATGACCAACTAACAAGTTTGGTAAAGATCAATCCTCTCCATAAATTTCTCAAGATATATTTTAAACAAAAATACCAAGAAGATTTGGTATATGAAGATCACTTTTCGTCTATATATATGCCACTACCTATTCATTTAATAAATACCATGTTAAACAGTAAAATATTAGTATTACTTAGTGATGATAAGTATAATCATGTAATATTAAATGGTAACATTAGCCAACTTGATATAAAAGCTAAAGCAAATTTATGGAGTAACTTATGGGACTATATGATACCTGGAAGTATAAGTGATCCAAATTATGGAATATTTAAATTTGAAATATTAAATGCAACAATGCAATTTTGCAGTTCAAGTGGAGATACATACTGGAAACAAGCCTGCATACAGAAAAGTTCAAATTAAACTGAATTTTTTTAAATTAAAATTCACTTCTTTGCTAACATCTAAAGTACTAATAGTAATATATTACAAAACATTTATATATTAGAATGATTATTTAGCTTGCATATAGAAAATCGATTTAATGCAGTTCGCAAAGAAAATTAAATTACTTTTTTTCAATACTTGACTTAATATTAAAATTATATAAAGAAATTATATGACAAATTTATCTTGGAATAAATCCCAAATAGCAATAAGGGTATCATCACTAGAAGCAAATCTTCCAGTAAAGTGACAAAAAACAGTACTTGAAATCTTTTTTTTATGCCACTTTAATTTACCAATGTGTTTTAAGCTTTTATTTTCGTACAAGTCCATAACTCTATTTGATGAACTTAAAGCAATTGTTATCATTGAATCGGTTCTAGTTTCTATATTATCGACAGAATATGCTAAATTTAAAGTATTTATTGGTATTTTAAAGTCTTTTCTATTATACACATAAAGATTATTACTATAGTCTGATATCCATACCCTATTATGGGCTCTTGAAATAGATAAAATCGGACTTTTAGATGGGACTATACAATTACTGTCAAGTGGATTTCCAGGATTCCTTGCATCCCATTCAAGAATTGCTCCTGATTCATATCCAGCTATAAAATTATGTTCAGTAGTCTGTTGCATACTCATTAATATTCCTAAAGAAGAGCCAAAATTTTCACATCCTTTAAATAATACTAGAGTTTCTTCAGGTTTAGGTTTTTCAGTATCAATTATAGCAAAGTTATACTGTTCTTTTCCTGGTATAAGCAACAGGTTGCTTGAATTATTCCACCTGCTAATTTTTGAAAATGTAATTTTCTGTATTTCCCATTGCTTTGATAAGTTTAGATTTTGCAATGAAGGTGAGTTATTTAAAATATACTTTGATACTAATCCATTGTTCGTTTGTATCACAAGAGATAAATGTTCTTTTTCAATATCTGTAAAAGTCCGTATTACTTTAGTCTTTAACTTATTATTATTACTTGTCATTATGCGCTTCTCAAGGTCCCATAGTCTAATTTCACCTTTAACTGTTCCACATAATAACTGCGTTTTAGAAATGAATTCTAGAGAAGAAATAGCATTTTTAAATTGATCTCTAAGACAAAATATTGGTAGTTCAGATTTTATCCTTGTTTTCATTAGACTATATATGCAATTTTTTAATTAATTTGGTAGTACTATGAAACCAGATTAAAATCAAACAAAAAAGCTTTTCAATATAACCCTTTTATTTATTCCTTAATTTTAAAATAGATACGTTATTTATATTCAATGTATTAAGAATATTATTTTTAAATTGTAAAATTATAGTAAGCTAGATTCTAATTTTAATTAATTTGAAGATATGAAGATATAAGATATTTGAAGTAAGTTTTGTCTTCGTTAATATTAAATAAGTCTTATTTTTTATATTTTATAATTGATGAACTGTATTTTGCCTGGATTCTATAATTATAATTTATAAAATTACTTGTTAAGGTCCCTGGAATATATGCGAAATTTTTAGGTTGTGACTGAAATAAACAAAAATTATTAAATTAGAAATAAATAGTATGTCTCAATACTGGTAGTGAGCACTTCTTTGAGTAGAAGATATTCAGTATTCTAAAACTATTCTAAATAACAACACATATAGGAAAGTGTATTTGTAAGTTATTAAAAATATTTCTGTGTAACAGAAATGGGTTAATTAGCTACAAAACAAATATAATGGGACAAATAACTAGAATATAAAGTGGAATAGTGTAAATAGGTTTAATGAGTAATATGAAATCAGAATATTGATAAATATTCAATATTTAGCTTTGTTTCCCCTATATTTATTATTAAACGCCTAAAGTATTAACTATCTGTTTATTATTAGTTTGACTATTATCCAAGGCTTCTACTTTCCAATCAGTTGCATGTCCCTTCGAGTAAAGATTAGCTAAGAATTCATTCCAAACTTGCCGTTTCTTTAAGTCTAAATACTTAAGAAATAGTTCGTATGCAATTTTAGCATCTTCTATAGAGTCATGACCTTCACATTGAATGTTTTTATTTAAAACAAATTTTGCAAGAAACCTAAGGCTAATAAAACGTTCTTCAGGTAATCTATATATTTCAACAGTATCTATAATCTGTTGACATGGCACATAGATATTTATAATTTTGAAGTCACTTGATAAACCATGTCCAATAAAAACAACTCCACTATCTACCATAAATTGAAGTTTTTTCAAAATAAGATGTTTACTTGTCAGGAAATGGGATGAATACTTTGGATCTAAGTCTCCAGGTTTAACTCCGGAAAATCTAGTTAGATAATCCATAGGTTGTTGAGTAGTGCTTCCATAAGATACATAGTGATCCATAATAATGGTATTTGCCTTATTTGTATGATTATCGGAAGATTGCCCATATTCTTCTATAAGCTCTTTAAAAGAAGATATACTTCCACATCTAACAATTGAAACTCTTGCTAAAGACATCTGAGATTTCTTAAGCACTTCCTTTGTTCCATCTGGTCTTAATATTGACTGTTCTGCATCTAGTGCAACATATTCTGAATCCAATGCTACAACCATAGGTGGATCAATACTTTCAAAATCAATTTTTGTATCTGAATTAGAAAATTTTTCACTTGAATCAATAAGTCCGCGATACCTTGGATACCGAATAAAATAATGTAAACACAATAAACTCAATTCATCATCAGTGAATGGCACTTGTTGGGATATTTTAACATTGTCTGGATTTTCAGAAAGATTTATTTCATTTTTTAATAGTTTTACAATAGAATTTAACATTTTTAAGGTGTGAGAATGGATTGGATCTGGATATTGCCATGGTAATGTAACAGAAATCCCTTGTATACAAATTTTGGGTGATGTTTCACACAACTCCATAATTTCTGACTTTAAGCTCAAGTCACTATCAAAATTAACAGTAGGAAAAGGGCTAAATGGATTTGTATTTGGTGGGTTATATCTTAAATAAACCAAAGAACAAGGTAACTTCCAAGAATTGCAAAAGTTTGTAACTTCACTTTTATTTACGGAAAAAACAGTAGAGCCATTCATTAAATACCACTTATTCTTATTATTCTCTGAGGGAGTTACCAGTTTATGCTTGAAATACATACAAAAATGAGTGCCAGAAGGTAATTGTATTGAACTGCCTTGGTATACTCCAAAAATTAGAGCAACCAGTTCGTAGTCTTGAGTATTTAATTCATTATCAGAATTATAAACAACACTTTTATTGTCTTTAATTGAAATAGCTTCTAAAGCTTGAATTTCATTGTTAGTTCCACTAACTTTTGTTCCAAGAAGTGGTAGAGATTTATTTACTGAAGCAAAAGAAAGGTAGAAAGGAATACTTAAAAGAGGATTATTTAATGAATCCTTTGTATTGGAATTGTATGTTTCATCATATTCTAAAGGAATAGTCCCCCCATAGTATTGCCATTGTTTAACAGATTGAAGTGAGCAATTTACTAATAAAAGACTTGCTAGAGAAGTTGCAAATCTCATATGCTGACAAGCTGAAGTTTGAGAACACTCTTTGCAATAAGATCTTCCAGATATTATACGGCATAAAGATAAGTTAAGACATTCCAAAAAGTTTTGTTCCGCAGAATTATTGTCTTGATTTATCTGATTAGAGGAAGAGTTTAATACCTTCGAGGAATGACTGAGACTTGATACATTATTAGAGTTTGAGCTATTCAAGTTATGAGGATAAAACATTTCTAAGGCAAATATATTGTTGTTAGATTTTTGTATATGGTTAAAGGGAGTACATGAGCTAATTGTAGTTATTTTTATACCAAAAAAATCCTGTATAGTTGAGTTAGAATTTCTAACAAAATCTTTATGAATTTGTTCAATAAGGAATCTCCAAAAAGCCTCAATTTTGCGGATTTGTGTAAATACAGCATAAGGAAGATAGCTAGAAGATTCCAATGAGTTCAATTTAAAATTTGAAGCTGATGAATTTAGATTTGATATTTGATTAGAAATGGTAGGATTAGGTTTAAATAGGGTGGATGGAGTATCTTCCAGTTCTATTCCTACAAGTTTTACTTCAGGAAGATGTCTGAGAGTTCTGAGAATATTAAGAGCAAAAATATGAGAATAGTTATTATTGTATAGTGGAAGAGAAAAAAGTTGATTACGTTGTTTGTAACTTCTTCTACAGCAGTACAACATAAAACTTAAGTGAACAATTTCACAGGATATACAGAATTCCATTTCACATTCTGAAACATGATGCATAAGTAGCATATATGGAATAGTTGGAATAAATGAAATTAGCATAAATAGAGGTTGAGTAAAATCCAAAACATCATTATCAAGTTCTAGACAAATAAAACCTTCACAAAATGTTACAGACTCCTCTTCTCCAAGTGATCTTATTTGATTTGTACAAGTTATTGAACCACCATCAGTATTACCAAGAGTTTCAATTGGTACTCTCCTTATCTTCGGCCTATCTCTACGATTAAGGTTTGTTTTAGGGCGATATTGAAATCTAGAGGGTACCAAGGATAAAGTTTTAATTCCAAGAGCATCAGTAAGGCCAAAACACAAATTTGTATTTCTTTTCAAACGATAGAACCACGTTGGGTATGCACCTCCAATACATAGTAAAGGTAATCCATATACTAAATTATTTGCTTTATATTTACTAACATCAGGATTAATAGCTACTTTAATGAAATCCATTGACTTATATTCAAGATTTTTAAGTTTAAAAGGTTCAATCTCTGGACGGATCTCGCGGATGTACTCAAGAGATAGTGCTAAAAAATTTGATGAAGACGATTTATGTAAATGATCATTAATAAGAGTCTCCCCCATATCACCTATTACATTACTAGTTGAACTAGCTTCTGTATCACTTATTTTCCCACTATTGTTAAGCTTAAATAAACATAATCCAGGAGGTAATTCATCTGAAATTTTGAAGCGTTGCCATGAATAACCTGTCTGAATTTTACGGATCTCATCCACATCATAGAGATTCTTAAAACTTACAAGAACTTCTTCTTTAATTTTCATACGACCATTACTTTGAGTTTCAATTATTGGAGGAATTCCTACAGGATTTAATGAATCATAGGCCACAACTGGGCGTCCCCTTAAATATCTTAGAGCTACAGTTAAATTTGGAGTAGTTGGATTCCCCAAATTCTGTGAAATTGACTTTGTTACAGGATTAGAAGCAATGCCCATTAAACAGTGAATAGATTTAACATAAGGAAATACATATAATGCACTTGTTGAGGAAATACTTGGCTCACAGAAATTTCCTAAAGTTTCACAAATAGAGGATGGGAAGTTATTTATATTAGGATTTTCTCCAGATCCTAAGGGTATATTTAATCTCACATTTCTTCCAATACTTGGTAATGGATAGGATGGATAGAGATTGAAAGGATGGCAAATATTCGATGTATTTGTTGGATCTGTAGATGGACTATTAAGATGCTGATCAGATTTCCTGAGAATTAAAGATGAACTTGGTCTTTGCATTGTATGTATAGATCCAGATGTATCAGCTAATATAAAAAATTGATTAGAGGAGCTAAAATCTGCAAATGATATAGGTACAGAAGGAGTAGCATAAAACTCCATTTGGTCAATATTAGAGTGATAAACTTGCCATTGACCATTATTACCAATTATATAAAGATCTTCAAATCCTGAATTTCCAGAATTAGTTCCTCCTGAACCCCCAGGTCCTGCTGTTGAGCATAAAGAATCATGATTCCATAATATATTTATGGGCCCAGGAGAAAATGGAATATTCTTACGAGGTCTAAAACGTCTTATATCATATAATCTAACAACAGTATCTCTTTGAAAATTCGAAATATCCAAATTTTTCTTAAAGATCATCATTTCGGCTGATGTAGATACTTCTCCAGGATGCATTCTAATTAAGTCCAAAACTGATAATCCATGAACTCCTCCAACACTTGACAAAAGCTCTTCAAAAGTAATCTTCTGTGTACATATAGAACTAGTTATAATCGCTACAGTATAATCATTAACAGCTAACCCACTAACTATTGATTCAGTAAAATTTGATATAGGGTTTGATACAACAGTCACTGTCTGACCAAGACGTGGAAGACGAATATCTGCTATCCCAATCATATTACAACCTCCAACTACAAAATTTGTCGAATTAGGAGAGCCTTTTAAACATGAAATACCACCATTATAAGGAATCTGATGTATAAGACGAAGTTCATGAAGATCTAGTATAGAAACACCTCCAGATGTCCCCAAACCTATAAAGGGATTTGGGTTTCCTATATATGATGAGTATTTCGTTGAATCACTACATAAAATCTTCGTTCCTATCTTATTATCTGTTAATAATTTTACAGAATGAGTAGATACAGAGCTTCCTCCTCTCGTATAAACTCCAATTCCATTGTTACTGACAGTATAAATATGAGATGAGGATGGAAAACCTACATTAATTACATTATCACGACAAAGAATTCCATTGATTATATTTCCACCAATACCGACGGGAAATGCAGTATATCTACTACAATGTGGAAATTTAAAGGAGCTGAGAAAACCATTAGTCCAACCTAGCCAAAATAGTTCATAGAAGGGATCACAGAAAATACTCGTTATAAAGGGACGAATACTTTTATTTGATAAGTGAGATGAAAATAAACCTACTACATTATAACTTGTATAAGCTTCCCAACCCCAATTAGAAGCTCCAATAGAACTACTTAAAGCTCTATTAGATACTGATGATATAGAAGTCCCAGATAAATTTACTCCGGGTGTATTATTAGATATATTATATGGATCAGTATATGTAGCACCTGATAACTGATTAGAAAAATAACCACCTTTGAAATCAGATCTTATATACCCAGAATTATCAATTCCACTATTAATAGCACTATTATCCATTTGTAGTTGCCCAAAATTTGAAGTTTTTGTAGGTGAAGATTCATTATAATCTCTATTTACAAATGGTACCCTATTATACATTTTGACAAAAAAACAAGCTATATTCAGCTAGTCTTCAACTCTAACATGCCCCCATTTAATTATAGTTCTATATATTGTACTTTCTCCTTTAAACAAAAAAAAAAAGGAAATTTATAAATAATTATACTCAAGATTAGAGGGGATATAAAAGGCGCTTGCGCCAGATGTTGATAAATTTTTATTATAACCCTTTTAGCGTGTTTAATGATGCACAATGATCAAATTTATATTACTAGTTAATAAACAAGGGCAAACTCGCCTTAGTCAATATTATGAATATTTAACAATAGAACAACGTACAATATTGGAAGGACAACTAATTAGGAAGTGTCTCTCAATTGGAGAAAGTCATTCCCCCTTTATAGAATTTGATAATTATAAGGTATGTCAATTTCTGTTCAATATAATGAATATTCAGAGTATATTAAACTAATTAATTAGTTAAAATTTTACACTTCTAAATATATGAATATCTAATATTGTAATTTTATATATTCGTATTTATTATACCTACTATATGTTATTTGCCTATTATCTTACCCTATTATTATCATCTTTTCTTTTTCTAGATTATATTTAGACGTTATGCATCTCTCTATTTTATATTGGGTATTTATAACTGCGAAAGTGTGGTTAGTTTTACTGAAGTATTTGTGAAGAAATTAGATATTTGACATTTCTCTATTATGTAGAATGAATTAGCATATTTGGAACTAATACACTTTGTTGTTGAAACATTAGATAAATACTTTGAAAATGTGGTATGTTTAAGAGATTCCTCTACATTTAATAATAATAAAAAAGAAAAAAAAGAAGAGAATCTTTGAATATACTTTATACTTTTTTTTTTCCTTTAGTGCGAATTGGATATAATGTTTAATTTAGACAAGGCTCATATTATTATTGACGAAATAATTATGAATGGATTAATAGCAGAAACAAACAAAGCTAATGTAATGCAATATATGAATCTAATTGAGAAAGCAGCCTCTGCACCTAAAGATAATATCACATCAATGAATTTAGATATAAGAAAATAATATCAGTTGCATTATACTGAGGTTTAATATTACTATATAATTAAACTTTTTAAGAGAAACAATGGAACGTATAAAACTTTAGTATAAATTATTATTAAACCTATTTAATATGTATACAATATAATATTCTGTATAGTATTTTTCCTCTTGTTTTCTATAAAGAAAATATTTTTTATCAAATTTGTAAATAATTTTTTCTTTCTAAATTTTTGGAGGTATAAACAATTTATATTTGGCGTCAGTTTTATTTTGTATTTTATTTTTAAGTAATACTACTTAAAAATAAAAATGAGGCAAGCTATACTTAAGACTCGCATAATTTCAGTAAGTATTATCCTAATATTATGCTATTTACAATATTAGAGTGAATATGACATACTCTTAACCTAAAAAGTCTTTTTCAGACATTTTACAAAAACTACGAAATGTAAGTTAGTAATAAAATGAAACATTAGACAATATCAATTATGTTTATTACCTCTTTTAGGAACGTTTTATAAGGTCAAACATAGCAGAACAATTATTAGATAATGCTTGTAATGCTGCTCATGAAGTTATAGATGAACAATATTCTAGGATAGACAATCGTCATTTGGTGTATTTAAGCTCAGATATAACAATACAAGGAAAATTAGTTTACTACAAATATTATAAAAAAAAGTGGTACATGTGTATATCTCCATCAAGAGTACAAACAACAAAATCTAATCAATCAAAATTATCAAAGATACATAGTATCCCATTTAAGAAAAGCTCTATAATTGCAATAGAAGCTATTGAATATTCATCTTGTAATATAGATAAAGCTTGTAATAATGAAATGGGACACATTAAGATAGATAAGGATATAATTGTGAAATCAGACTATAGATAAATAAAATATAAATGATAATATAAAAATTCCATATTAACTTTAATATATTTATCTATATAATTAATAATTTGTTAGAATGAAATAGTTCATAGTTATATTACTATCTATTTCGTCTTATAGAAGGTTTAATAGATGTCAAAAACCAAAACTAATATAAGGATTATAACTTGGCAGATTATTAATTGGATAAAATGCCCAAATAGATCTAGGATTTCGAGTATTTTGTGGTATTAATGGTTGAGATTCATATGTATCTTGTTGATTGTTAGATGTAGACGAAGATAAATTAGTATTATTTAATATAGGACGTGAGTTAGTTATAAAAAATCTTTCTTGGTTATTTGGGGAAATAGATACTGTTTCTCTAGCATTTACATTTCTTTTATCTAATTGATTATGCCAACTACACTTCTGAGTATATAGATTTTTAATAAATAATAATGAATCCCCTAAAGTAAAACTTTGAATTATTAATAAGATAAGTATAAAAACTAATAAGTAAAATCCCCATGAAAGTGATCCATCTAACGATTCTATTGTATAAATTGGTGATGGAGAATGAAACACAAGAAGACTTGGTAAATTATTACTACAATAAAAGATGATAATACAAACAATAACAATTGCCACTATAGAAGACATATTTAATATCACTGCAATATATGCCAATAATATTTTCGGTGGAGAATTTAGTGCTATTTCTTTTATACCATTATTTATTCTTTCCGATATATTGATACTCCTACTATATATAAACCAGAGTAGCATACTTAGAGTAAGTATTACACTTGAACTTATTAGAATGATAAATACAATATTTAGTAAAGTTGTAAGATATTTTGCATCATTACAAGCTTTATTTAAAAATTCGTATTTACTAGGTGGTACACATATTCCATTAACCACATTAGCAAAATCTCCATGAATTCGTTTAAGGCCTCTATTACAAAATTTTAAAAATTTCCTACTTTTTGATGAGCAATTAAGTGTTATCAATAATTTGTAAGAAACAAAGTCCCATGATAATAATACTCCTTCATATAATAACCAATTATGAGATAATAATGTGCCTCCAAAAGTTATAGCTAATAACTGAGAAAATAAATTAGCAATAAAAGAGATAATATATATTATTTAGAGAAGGTACAGATACCTTAAATGGTCAACTTACTAGTATTAAGATTACTAAATTTGATAAGTTTGTAGTCAAAACCCCCCTCCCAACCATAATATATTTATAAACAGGAATTAACTTAGTACTGACTATATTTAAGATTTTAACCTAATTCCCTAGTCTCTTAATAATTAAAGTACTTATATAATTTACAACTCCATACTATCCTTGAATTACTTACAGAGACTCACCGCTTAAGTCTGATGAAAACTTATTGGTAAAGAAAAGTAATAATTGTGGCTCAAGATACTGTAACAGCTTTATATCTCAATGTGACGATATATATCGCTGTATACAATTTTGATTTAAAAATTTACAATATTTACGTTAATGTATATCAATATAAATCAAATTGACAATATTACTATATTAATATAAACATCTCATTATAATTAACTATTTATAATCATATCTTCACTTTATTTCTTGTTCTAGTTCTCTTCTTCTTATCTTTATTCTGAGATGTAAGATCTGGTTTCTTTTTCTTCTTAATACAAGATAAAGGATTAGGATTTTTCCTTTTTCTCCTACAAAGAAAAAATGTAAGATAAAGAAATTAAAGAATTTACAAATATATACATTGGAATATTTCCTTTATTAATATGAATATAATAAAATATTCAACTTATGAATTTACAATTAATTGAATATATATATATGCATAATATCCACTTTCTTTTCTATATATTTGTATAAATTACTTAACTTACCTTTTCTCTTTAGTTTTGCTATCTTGATTAAGAGTATTTCTTAAACACGAAATATAAGAGTATTCCCACTTTTGAGGAAGAAGCTTTTCTTGTTCTTTTGAAAACTGTTGAGAACAAGTAACTTGAGATGGACTTTCTAATATAGGTATCTGATTATATAAATAAATGATAGGTACACCAGGTATTTTACGTAGCTTTTTCCTAAGTAATACATCTTGTGTTGCAACAATAAACTTTTTTGAATTACCACTTTTTGATACTATATCCAATATACATCTAAAGGAATCAAACTTTTTTTTATTTTTAAATTCACTATCTTTATCTATAATACTGGGATCTATTGCATTTATATTTTCATTATACAAGATAGATTGTGATTGTTTTTCAATAGTATCAGTTTCATAAATATGATTACATTTATATCTAAAAAAAGCTCTAGCAGCAAGTTTAGCACCTGAAAAATCAGCTTTAGTTGACTGGTTAGAAAAATTTAATGTTTCAATTTCTTTGACTATACAATTAGACACTATTGGAGTTATACGTCCACATAGAATTTTTGAAAGTTGCTCCTTAATATGAAATTTGACTTTCAATGCTGCCAGTATAAATGTACCATCAACTACAATGCAAAATAGAGAATATTAAGTAATTTATAGAGCTGTACAATATGTAATGTATTATATTAGTATTTAATATTAATATAAAGCTTACCTAAAATTCTATATGGTTCAGTAAATTTGAAATTCATTCTATAATACTGTAGAATATGTTTAATATATTTTTTTCGATTAACCTTCATTTTTGGGAGGAAAGGACTTTTTGTAAAGTTTTATTTTAGTATTTTAAAAATACCCTATAATTTATTTCGAAGGTTATAATGCGGTTATATTACGTGCTACAATAATTTCTAGATAATAGTTAAATTTTCAAACATCTGTAATTATTACATATTATAGAATTTAAGATGAAAAATAGCAAAATTAGTGATCTAAATTTTTTAATAGTAAATTGAGTATATTTAAATATTTATAGAAAATTAGAAAGTGTATTGTTAACTTGTTTTTCGAATGATTATGACCCTCGTATTTTTAAAGTTCCATCCTCATTTAGGATACCTAACTTTTCAAAATTGGCAATTTGGCTTGAAGATAATTTAACACCTTCCTGTTTTGTTACATTGCAATTGGGTAATGTAAATCCTGACTCAGCACATGCTCTGGCAGCTTTAAGAACTTGTGTTGCGAATTTCTGTTGTGTTTTCTATAATACAAAAAAAAGAAATATAACAATAACAATGTGATTTTCAAAAAAACAGAATGTATATTAAATATTTTTATATTTCTTTATTTTAATTTGAATTAAATTCACTGTTAGACTTACATTAAAATATTTTGGTTCGAGAAATTCATTATTTTGGAATAATGCTAGTGTTGATGAATTATCTATGAAATTCGTTATATTACCTCCCTCTTCAAGTAAAAACATTTGTGTAGGACCTTTTCCTATTGACTCTAAAGTTTCAATCTAATAGAAAATAAAAAAGTGGTTTGATTAAATATTATAAAGAGATCTTAATATATTGTTTTCAAAACCTACAATTGGCTCTTGCTCTATATAATCAATAAATGTTGGAGTTAATCCCATTGTTGCAGTTCTCTAAAATAATAAAATAATGATATTATATCCTTAATATTTATTTTTAATTCGATTAATGTAATATGGTTAGGGTATTTCTGATAATATAAACTTACCTCTACATCATCTGCTAACTCACTAAAGCGTCTTTGTATTTTACCAATTGTAGACATATTATAAATGTTCCAAAGTGGTACTCCAATTGCTTTTCCAAGTGTAGCAAGATCAGTACACTTATGGATTTGTGGATTACAATAAAAATCTTGATACATTAATTTTGGACCTAGTTGATTTGGCACCAACTCAGGTTGTGGTGTATCTGATTGTATAAATGTTGTATTAATAAGATATTCCATTGGAAGTGACCAATTTTCAGATTTAAGATTATTTAGAGCATTAGTTATTAGCTGATCTCGAGCTGAAGTTTGGTTATAAATATTTGGAATTTCTGTTTTTTTTAGATCTATTGCTGTACCAATAGTTGCATGTGTTTTCTGATCCTCTTCTGGATTAATTATTTCATTATTATTAAAAGATATCGAGTTATTTAGGAGATTATTTTCCTCAAATAATAAAATCCCTATATCTTTGATATCACCTTTTATTATATCTCTATGGTTAGTCTTATTATCTTGAGTTATATTAGATTTTAAGTCATGGATAAAATTTTTTATTTGATCTGGATTATTTTTATAGTATTGGATATTATATCCATTAAATTTTGTGCTTTCATTGAAATTTTCTATACCATTATAAATAGAATCTGTTGATTCACTTAAAACAATTTTATTTTTAGTATAATTTCTAGTATAGTTTGGATTTTGATTAAATTCTATATTTTCTAAATTGTTATGAACTGAGCTATAATTATAGTTACTTAAATTATTATTATCATCAATCAAATAAAAGTCTATATATTTAGTAACATTACCAATACTTTTATAAATATCCAGATTTCTAGATAATTTAGTATCCTGTGCTAATGTATAATTATATTCATAATTTTTATTATCCATACCAATTAAATTATCATGAATAGTTTTATTACTTGCTGTTGGTTTAGTATTAAGATTCACCTGAGATTTTGTTAAATTTGTATCCTTAGTTTTAATATTATTGTTTTGAGATATTTTGTAATTTCCTAGTTGAGTTATGTTATTTTGTTTATTTTCTGCAATATCCTTATCTTTATATATAGAATTCTTATTAGTATCATTTAATCTGTTATATATTTCTCTATTTTCCACACTATTTTCTTTCTTTTCAGTAATATTTTTTGAAACTTCTGTAAAATTAGTAATTTTTCGATTAAGCACATCTAATCTACTATTTTCTGTAGAGTTGAAAATTCCTATATTCAATAAATCACTTTTTTTTTCATTTCTTGTAATTATATTTTCTGATTTTAACTTTGTACTAGTTGACAATTGATCTAATTTATTTTTCAATGCATTGTATTCAATATTATCATCAACTTCATGATATAACTTATTATTTGAGTCAAAGTCTTCATTTGTCTTATTTAAAGATTGTTTATTAGATGAGTTTTCTCTCCTAACATTTGATCTGTAATAGTTTGGAGTTTTTAAGACTGGAGGATTCCACCATACTTCATTAACAGATGGTATTTTGCGTTTCGATTCATTATATGTTTTAGAGGCAAGGCTATTTCTTAAAATAGGTTTATTTATATGCTCCCACTGCCAAACTGTATGTTGTGGATTTGGAGGAGGAGCTGTTGAAAGATAGTATACTGAAGAATATGGAGAAAACTGAATATCTTTTGTTTTATTAGGACAATATTCATCTACAATTTGTTTTCTGCTAATCACAATTGGGGGTTTATTTACTATAAATGGAATTTTAGTATTTTTGCTAATGTTTCCATATATATCAGTATTCATATACTCGGAAATAGCAAATGTACCTACTATATCTCCTCTTGACTCTCCTATTCCTACTATTCTTTTTCCCATACCTTCAGATATTAGCATTTGATCAGTATTTTGTCCATTAGAAGAAAATTCTAAGCTATTGGGAATCTTTGTTGAACCATAAAGTGCTAGGGTTTCTGCAAGTGCTTTTGAGTGGTTTTCAGGAACTACAGAACCTTGGGTAGTTGTGGTATATAATATCCAATATTGAAAAGAAAGTTGAGTAGCTAAATTTAAGAAATTGTACATGAAATCAGAAATTGTTAAATAATATTTATACTTCTAACTTTTTATAATTTAGTTTATAAGACTTTCATAAAAAATTGTAACAATGCATGTAATAATAAATTATTTCTGCTTAGCCAAAAGGGGGTTTATCAAAATATATAATGTAATAAATTTAGTCTAATTATAGATAATAAAATTTGTAATATTGAACTAGTGAAAATAATTAGTACATCAATAATAACAAATAGAAAATATAGAAAACATTGCATGTAAATTACCGGTATAACGGTACCATATATTCTATTGCCGGTATATATCGCGGTTCTGTCTCATAGTTTAACCTTTGTTTCAAAATATTTTTAAGGGCTCCTAAAAATTAATAAATATTAGTTATATATTCTTCAGAACCATTCATTTTCATAAATAATTGGCTAGGAGGCAGAATTCCTTAAATTTATGGGAATATGCAAATTGTTGTCATTGGTATTTTTAATAGTTAGTAATTTCTCTATAAAATGTAAATGCACAGATTTAGGATACTCATGTAATGAAATATACAGGGAGGGGTTTATTTTATACACTAATAATTCATGTCCAGTATCTACTTCTATAAGAAGTAATCTACTGAATACTTCTGGATATACTGTAAGTAATAATATTAGATCTAATGCACTAGATTTTAGTGGATATTCTAAACCTACAATTGAAGAGAAAAATAACTTAATGGAAGATATGGAGTGGAAATTAGAGAATTATACCATTTGTAATACAGAGGTATATAACGCAAATATTATTGATTATTTAAAAAAGCAAATACACAATAAGGATAAGATATATTTTACAAATCTCAGTCCATATAGTTGTAGAGTGTCCTTTTTAAAGAAATATAACAAAATGATGATATCAAAGAGAACATTAATTATATTTCAGTCATATCAAAGATTTGTACATCTACTTGATATTTTATCTTCCAGACGTCCTTGTCCTTTTTGTAATGGTTGTAAGGATACACATCTTAATAAATTACCTTCTTGGATACCTCCAATATTGCATAAACAGCTGAGATCTCTAAATGAGTCATTAGATTATAAATTGTGTTATACTTTAAAGAATAGTCCAAAAATTTATAGTGAAATATTGGCAATCTTAAATAATTTAAAAAAGTTAAATTCAAATGTAGGTAATACATCAGATATACCAATAGAGCTTCGAGATATCCTAGAAGATAAAACAAACTTAAGATTAGATGAATATCCTTTAATATATTTTGGTGATATACTAAATCTGTTTTATGAAGAGCTTAGAAATAATGCAGTACAATCTTCAGTTTGTCGTCCTTTCCAATATTTATACAAATGTTCTTGGCATCCTGATTATGAAAGTAAGGAGATCTTATCTAATTTGAGATCTGTTACAAAATTTATGGCAATTTGTCTTGACCCTTCAAGCAAAAATAGAAGATTAAGTAGTATAAACACTAATGATCCAAACTCAACTACTGTTGAGAGTATTTATATATCTAGCAATAAAATAGTACCTAATGATCCAATTATGTTTAGTACAGTTAATCCGACAATTTCTATATCATCTAATCACACTACTTTATCAGATAGAAGTAGTGATTCTTCAGTTACAAGTATTAATAACAATCAGTCTAACATTTTCAAACTGAATAGAAATATTTTGAAATATCCTAAAGATTCAAAAATTAAGACTTCTTTCCCATCCTCTTGTGAACCTCCATTCTTTGATAATTTGATTATTCCAAAATTAACTAAATTTTCAGGTGATAAAAGTAATAATTACCACTCTCATCATCATGACAAGACTAATTATAACTTATGTGGTTTCAATAATCAAAAAAAATCAAAGATATTATCCTCAGAAGAAGATGCAGTTGTAATTGATACTGCTTTAACAAATAGAAATGTAATTCAAGGAACTTCATATTTGCCACAATTAGCAGCTTTACATTATGACTATGCATCTAGCGCATCTAATAGTAGGTTATTAGATTGGAGCAGTGATATTACACATCCTAAGTCTATCCAGTCTTCAGATCCAGATTCTTACCTGTTAGTACCTTGTTATAAACCTATGTGGTTTATTATTGGTTTTCCAGAAGATATACTCGTTGAATATATTGCCTTATTTTCCCAAGAATATTTCTCTTCTTCATACCAAGACCTTGAAGTTCTTGTAAGTCTTGTATATCCAACTAAACAATGGCAATCTCTTGGTATATTACGAAGAGATTCAAAATTATCAAAGGAAATGTTCGATATCAAACCATTATGCATAAGAGATAATACTGATGTGAAATATCAATATAATAGAGATATAAATGTATCAAATTCTAATCCTTGTTGGATAAGATACATGCAGATTAGGGCTTTGTCTTTTTATAAGGAAGAAGGACACTACTATTGTCATTTATCTAGGTTGCAAGTTTTTGGAAATAATGTCTTGAGTCGCCTTGAAGCTGAGATAAATGGTGAAAGAAGTAACTCAATACCTCTTTCAGGAGTTGAGAGCGTTAAGGATGTAGAAAATAGACTTAGAAAGTATGATATTAATAATTTTGATCATACAGCCAATAGTGAAATCTTTGAATCTACCAAAAGTATTGTAAATTTCAATAGTATGAAAAATGACTCCAATATCACTAAGATAGAATTAAGAAACTGGATACCAACCAATCTAGAAGATAGTATGGTATCCTATAGAGATAAAATACTGGGTTCTCATGAAGTAAGTTCTCCACTCTTATATAAAATAACCACAGCTGATCATCCTCTCCTCTCATTTGTCAACCGTGTTAAATATCTTGAAGAGAAAATGAGTGACTTAAAATTATATATAGATACAGTATATTTAAATCTTAATACATCTATTTATAGAATTGACAAATCTTTAATAGAACTACAGAAATCTATTAAATATTTCGAAGATACTATAAACTCAGAACTTAACACAACAAATGTGGAAAATATGGATATTCTATTTATTAAACAGCCTCTGTTTACATTAAGCAAAATAGTTAAATTTATTTTTTATGAAGATGAGGAGCATAATACTCGGAGTCTTTTGGATATAATTTCTACTAAAATTGTTTACATTAAAAGCTACATTTTTTCAACTTTTAATATTATAAAAGTGAATTCTAACTTAATTTTGTTGATAATCGCTATTATTTTTATTTTACAAATTTATATGTTACAACAACTGATTACACTAAAGAAAAAGCTACAAAATACTTTACAATTTATTAAAAGCTACAGTTTAGCAAGAACAAGTCACAACTTTTATGATAATCTACCTTTGCCTACAGCTTGTAAATTACAATCAAATCCAGAAAAGTTGCCAGACATGAGTCACATGACTCGTGGATATAGTATTATAGATAGTGATCCTAAAACATCGGGGGTTTTCCTTCAAAATCTTAAATATGACTCTTTGACTAAGGATTCCAGAATATGTAACAATAAGAGCCAGGACAAAACCCCTCCTCATAATAATAAGGAGTCATTAAAAAGTGGGGATTAGACTTAGTGACATATGGTATTAAAGTATCTAACTTTTTTCATTATTCTCTACCTTTATTTTATACCTTTTAGGAGAAACTTAGTGTCAAACTTAGTGTCAAAAATGGTCCCTAACCGCTGAAATGTTATATCGCATTCTTGGCGCTAAACTAGTTGTTATTTTTAGACAAGAAGGTACTGTTTATAAAAAGAAATATACTTGAGTAGTTAAACTTCTGGATTTGAATATCCTACCAAGTCTACTTGGATGGGTATATACATGACAGATAATGACATTTGGGATGAACTTGCTGATTTAGATGATATATTACTATATAGCAGGAAATATGATGTGCACTCTTTGGAAGGGAAAATAAATAACTATATTGTAAATATAGAAAAGAAGTGGAGTAAAATAAACAATACAAAACTTTTGGAGGCAAGTTCTAATAGTTCTAATTTTAGTACTGATGGAATAGGATTGAATTTAATGCAAATAGCTCCACCTTGTGAAAAGGAGGTATATATCATTAAGAAGATACAAGATGAAATATATAGAATAGCTATGGAATTAGAATATTTAAGAAATGAAAGGCAAAAAAGGCTAAATAGAATGAGAGAAATAACTCAGAAGGGAAATATTGAACTTCAAAATAATATTGCTTGTCGGAATTTGTATAGTAAGGACCTAGCCTCTATAACAATAGCTCAATCAGCTGAAGAAGAAGGGGATGATACTGAAGAAGCTTGTGACTTTGAAATGGAAAATAATAGAGATATAAAGGTTGCAAAGAAACGTCGACCTCACAGAAGATATTTTAGAAGAAAAGCTAGTACTACTAAGGAGAAAAGTGATTTGGATGAAGCTGATCGTCTACTAAGATCTAGAACACCTCTTGAAATTATTCACTTATCTTCTAAATATTATACCTGGTTGGCTAGAAATGCTTTTCAAAATAGACCTAATAAACAACTGAACCCTTTGGAAATACCTATAGCTCAGGATATATTAAGAGGACCTTTTATATATGGAAATGTGAATGAAATAATAGAAACAAGATTTATGAATGAAAGAAAGGCTATTTATGAAGATATGAATAGTGAATTTTTATCTCATATCTTACTTTGGCTTAATGTAACAAATATCCGTAATATAGACAAATTTGATTATTCATTTATGTTAAAGCAGACTCCATATGAGGTTTTAATGGATAATAAGAATAGTGTAAATAATCCGATTTATGGTATCCAATTTATTGGAAAGCCTATTGAACTTAATTCTCATACAATAGAACAAATATATGAAGAAAATTTTATATCAAATGAGAATTTCAATAAAATATCAGCAAATTACTCTAATAATCAAAGTAGTTCTACAGTGAAGAGTTCCGGAGTTTCTAGTGGAAATAATCTTCCACATTATAATTATGTTGCTTCTGTAATGGAGAATTCAAACAAAGTTTATAAAATGGCAAGAAAAAAGGTAATTTTGTCAATACGTCGAAGTGCAATACCAGTAGAATATAGGGAAACAATGAAGTTTCGAATGAAATTTATTAACATGGAGAGGAGGGAGTCTGAAAATAATTCATTTATGAAAAGTACTGATGAAGATTACTCAAAAGTTGTAAATAGCGAAAATAATAAAGACTTCTCTAACACTTCAAAGGACAGTTTTACAATTTTGGATGCTTTGAATATTATTAATGAGACTAGAAAGCAAACAATTGATGCGATAAAGTTGTTAATTCTAGAAATTGAAAGTTATTTGCAATCTCTAAGTGCTGAAACTCAAATGCCATACATGGTTGCAGTCCATCGGTTTCTAGAGGATGAATTAAAGATATTGGAGGATGAAAAGTCGATAAATTCACTAGATATTCCAGTAGTGAATATATATAGAGATGATATTGTTGAAAATCGTCTTATCGAAGAGCATCTAGAGGTTACTTTGAGTATACCTCCTTATATTTCTTTAGCACCTTTTTGTAGAGCATTATGCTATCCAAATAATAAATATGATACTTTATATAAAAATAAATCTATTGCTACTGTATATAATCCGGGTTATAGTGAATTTTACCATCCTATATGCTTATCTGGAAGGTCTAAATCAATTATACTTGTTCAAAAAGTAATAAGTAAGAGAAAACGTCAAGTAAATCAAAATTTAAAGAAACTGAAAGGTCTTCTACCAGTTATATACAAGAATTATTCACAATATGTAAAGAATCTTGATATGATGAGATGTCAGACAAGGGAAGGAAAGGAGTTTATTTGGGGCTGCTTACCATTACGTGCAAAAGATCACATTAATCAATGTGTTCCACTACCTATAGGTTATGCTGAGAACGAGGATAGATATAAACCATACCGTAAATTTATGCATTTATTACCAAACGCGAAGATAAGTAACAAATTAAAAGTGCTCAAGATGGCTTCAAATGAGAATTCCATTCCTTTATTATACTCTTTTTCTAATAGTTTGTTTATAAATGGAAATACGGATATTCCTTTTGACAAAAGAACTACTATTACCTCTAGCTTGCTAAATAATACTGCAACTATTGGAAGTATTCCCTCTAGTAATTCACTAATTAGTAGTAATATTGCTCAGAAAGATCCAATTCATACTTCAAACTACCAAACAAGGAATTCCAATAATAACCTAACAGCTTTGAGTTCATCTCATTCACCACATACAAATTTAGCTCAGAGTAATAGCTCGAGCTTGATTAATCTTACTTCAAACACAACATCAATGAGCGTTAGTAGTTCCAGTGGAAGTACTACAACAGGTACAGTTAATATAAATACATCGGTAATACCCGGACTACAAATTAAAAATAGAGAACGAGAGAAGGATATTGTTCACCAGAAAGAAGCTCAGAGAGAATGGATGCAAACATCTTCATCTAGTTTAATGGGTCCATCACCATTATGGTTTGATAATTGTATGTTTAATTTCACACCCTCAATATCATATGGTTTTCTAAATTATGATAAACAATATGTTCAAGTATGGAATAATAATAATAAGATTGAGGATGCAAAGTTATATGAGACTAACCTATATATGACTAGATTATGGTCATTGAGTGAAATTAGAACATTTATTGAAAAATATTTGATGTATCCAAAGGATTTTAGAAGGATCGCATCATTTCTTGAGTATAAGACAATTAAAGATTGCATTTCATTCTATTATAAATATAAGTATACATTGGGGTTAAAACGTATATTAAAACTTATTTTATACTCTAGAATGAACTCTAAGTTAGATTCAAATTTTGATACTAGCATTATTTCTAGTAATAATGAATCAAGTTTATCATCTCTAACAAATCAAAGTGATATATGGAATAGTGTCATTTCAACAATTGATTGTTTGAACATAATAAATCAAAAAAGACATGCCTATCGTGAAGGTATTGTTGATGAGATTTTGCGATCTCTGAATCCACTAAATGTATATCCTGAAGAAATGAAATCTTGGTGTTTGAGAAATAAGCTGATCAATAACACCGACATTTTTAGTGAAAGAATTTTAAGTCAAGCATCTTCCAAACGTATATTAAGTGACCCAGCATCAATATTTAGATTTCCAGTTTTAGAGAAATCAAATAAACTTTGGACAAGATATGATGAAGATATGTATAGAATCTTATTTAAAGTCGGTAAATACCAGCTAAACTTAAACCAAATAAATATGGAGAATCCAAAAACTGGTTATATTCTACCTAAAACTTTACATGGGCTTATAGCTCCATACCATCCCTTACTCATTGATGAGGTAACAATTCAAATACCAAATAATATACCTTTAATTTTAGATAAAACTATTTTTGAAAATAATAATCAGATATCAGATCATATATTAAATCCATATATTTCAATTAAGAAATTTGGTATTGCAGCATTTATGCATTTATTTTGTAATCAGTTACTCCCATCTGGATTAATTGGAACTGCTTCAAATAATCAAAATAATAAGATATTGAAGATGCCTTCAACTTCTAATAATTTATCAGGGAATCCTCTAAATGATCCAAATAATATGAGTTCTAATCCGGCACTTATTAATAATCTGAGTAACCAAGTAGGAAATATCCAAACTAGGAGTGGAAGATCTATAAGAAGTAGCAACCGTGGTAATACAGTTAATATTACTACTGGTAAACGTAAGAGAGCTTCAAATAATAATAATCCTGGTGATTCTACTGCCTCATCTAGTACTCGAAATATAAAACTAAAAGTGAAATCTTCAAATAATACTGATGAATTTATAGAGGATAAATTGCACACTAATATACAAATTGAGCAAGGGATATCAACTGACCAACCACTTTTTCCTTTCATCTCATTACCTTCTCAGCCGTTAATACAAATGAGTTCATCTAGATATATAAATCCTATTCAAAATGTTTCAACTAATAATGAACTTAATCGAAATCTTATAAATCAGCAAAACTGGGAAAATTTGATAATGAATCAATATATTCAACAACAGATTTTATTTCAACAATCTCTTCAAGAACACTTTCGTAATTTTAATAATATATCCCAAAATACCCAAGGAACTCAGAATTTTAATTCAATGCCAAGTACTTTGATCAATAATGTAGCAGCTTTACTACAACAAATTCAACTACAATCTATACAACAATTACAACAACCTTGCACGTTCATATTCCACAATGATACTATGAACCATTCTAATTTTGGACAAGTTGAACCAAACATAAATAATCAGACTAGCACAAATATTTTTCCTAATAATAGTTCTACACAGCAAACAATTTTACCTAACCCTATATCAAATGTACCAATTCCATCTTTACAATCTCTTCCAGTGAACCAGAATTTAACTTATACAAATATGCTTGTAGACTCAACAAACCCGACTTTTATGCAATTTCAACAAAATGGGTATCCAGCTTCAATACTTCAGTTGTTACACCACTCATCGAGAGATTTAAATAACAATATAGTAGACAGATCTACAACATATACATCAAATAATAGGAATATTTCTTTACAATCTAATCCATTTATAAATACAATTATTGAATCTTTTGCAAAATCGCAGAATCAATCTAATCCTAAGTAATTAGCTTTATTTATTGTATATTATAGTTTAATAATTATTAAAATTTTGAAAACTAGAAATGTTATACTTTAAAACACTTAATTTACTATATTAAATGTAAATTAATAATAAATGTATAGTATTGCAAAGGAAAAGATCTAGCAATATCTTGTTTAAAAAAAAAAGAAGTTAAAGATTTACATACAAATGTCTAAGGTAATTGTTACTTTGTTGATTAATATCAACTTAAACTGAAAATAATCAACTCCTCATACTAAAGTAAAAAGTTAGTTAGGTTCTCTGTAGTATTTAAAGTAGATGACTGGTTTCTATTATTTCCTGATTGTACAGGTTCAATAATTTGTGTTGTAGCATTTGAAACAGTCTCTAATATTCCATCTATTGATGAAGATAATGAATGAAGACTTAAATGTGGTAACTGATTAACTTCAGAAATAGAACTTAAATTCAGATGTGTTGGAATAACACTCTCAATTTGAGTTATAGTACTGTTGGCTAATCCAATAGTTGCATCTTCAATTGATGTTGTATTTAATGGATTCAATAATTTTAGAGGTAGATTCAAACCATTACCTTTTGTAGATAAATCATCAAGTGCTTGTACTGCTAACCCTTCAATTGTCGTCAATGTATCATGAATATTATTTAAACTTACTTGATTTGTAGTTGAGTCTGAAATTCCATTACCTAAGTTTGATAATTTTAGATTAACAGCTTCACCTACTTGCAACATTGTTCTTGTCGGAGTTGCATTTCTTACTTGTGAAACTAAAGAATTTCCAGATATTTTAGTTGATTCAGCTGTTTTAGTAGTCGAAGAATAATCACTTCTATTTGAGGTTTCTACTGTGGAAATTGATGTATTTTCAGCTTCTTTGTATAACTTTCCAGCTATATTTGTTGAAGTTTCAAGAGATAACTGTGTTGGTCTAGCTATTGATGTTCCACTAGTATAAACTACTTGTGGTGATACTGTTGTTGTTGTAGTAGATCCTGACTCAATATTAGATTCTGAAGTTGTATTTAATGGTAATGGAAAACCAGAAAATGGTTTTCCGAAAGTTGGGAATCCGATTGTTGGTATTGTATTGATTGTTGCAGCTATTAACTGACCGGTACCTTTGGTAATTGTCTCTACAGTTCCCAATGTTGCATCAAAAGCATTTGCACTATCAACTACACCTTTTTGAGCAACATATGTAAGATGTACAAGTAGATCTGGACAAGTTACATTTGCCACAATCTTCAAGTCTTTATTTATGCAGTTAGCAACACCAAATAGGCAAATGTTCAAATAGGTTTCAGCATCAGTTGCACAAACTGGAGCATATTCCCTTGGACAAGTTACGTGGCATGGGTTTGAGGAATCTGTGACAATATCACTTACATCTCTAAAAATTCCCGTTGCTGAAACTGTTAATATAGCTGTTGATATAATTAAAGCTAAGAACTTGATCATTATAAAATATAAGATATATTTTTAAATTCTTCTAGTGAGTGGCTATAGTAAAAATAAAATAAGAAATAAATAATATTACAATAAAGTAATGTATTTACTGTAAAATATTAAGATATAATTTGTATATATATAATTCAGATACTGAAGAAAAACGTGAAAGTATTGCGAGGATCTATTTATTATTATTACGAAAACGCGTGATGCAATGAACAAAAGTTGATCAGTACCGCTTACATCTTTAATCTATAATGTCTATTTACTTCTATTTAATAATTAATACTCTTAGATATTTAGATAATATTTATAGTTCCCATGTAGAAATTAAATTCTAATTTATCTAAAAATAAATTAGCTATCATTTTTTCTTCTGTAAATAGACAAGGTAATTGTCTAATTCCCGCATAATACTCGGTATCCGTAACTAATTAACTTGAAAATCAAAAGGGATATGGAAAATTTAGGCTATACAGATATTTCTATTAGCTTAGTATTTCCAAAATGAAGTCAACACAAGACACTATTCTATTGGAAGTAAGTTCTGAAAGTATTAATTATAATATAACCGTAATAAAACATTTATATTTTAAACATAATATACTTACTATTCTCTCAAATATTTATCTAGCCCAATGAATCAGACGATATAAAAAGTGTTCCAAATTCAATAAAATCTATTGAAAATTTAGTTTCTGAAATGGGAATTAATTCATATGATCCACAAATTATTCCCTTATTAGCAGATATTGCTTTTGGTAAGTTTAGAGAAGAAAAAAGATCACTTTAAATAACTTAAGCAAAATTGTAAATCCTTGTTATTCTTCTATATAGCAATAACTGAAGATCTAATATTAAGGTCTAATGAATATGCAAGAATAAATTCAAGAGATTTTATAGAAGAAATAGATGCAAGAATGGCTATAATGGAATATATGGAATCTAATATAATGGTTCAACACTCCGATTCTGCTATGAGATCCCTTTCAACTGAAATTAATTCACTTCCATTACCTAGTGTACCTAATAAAGGAGTATTAAGAGCATGGTTTCCTAATGAAGCTATTATGACAACATCTCCTAACTGGCATCCTGATATAGAATCAATAGAAACTAGTCTTAAATATAATTCAAATAATTAATATAATATTGGATCATATCATCCTGAAGAAATTATTTGTTTCAACTTAATGTCTCGTTCTAATGACATATGACAACTTTGACATATAGTTAATTTTAAATCTAAAAAATTAAATGTTATAGAATAATTATGTATTTAATAATTTAAGAAAGTTTGATATATAAATAATCATTTAAATAGCTTACCATTAAAAGTACATATAATTTGTACATTTGATTGTTTGGGTTTATCACATCTATAACACCTAATAGAAAAAAATAAAATGAGTGGGTATTATATTTGAAGATCTTAATAATATACAATAATTGAACTTACATAAAATGAAATAGTCTTCCATGTTTCATATTAAATGATAATTTATTTAAATTATTATCTAAATCTTTCTTAGGTTGAGCAGTAAATTTCTTTAATTGTTTTATAGCTTGATTTTTCTCTCGGGTCGAACTCGTTGATCTAGATAATATCTTAATTAATTCTCCTTTAGAAGAATTCTTCTTGTTTGTTTGTAACATTTAGTTAGAATTTAATATTCAAATAAAGCTAAATATAAAGTAGATAATATTTAAAAATGATGATAATTAGAAATAATGCAATATAATATACAACAAAATCTATAAAATTCCCCAATTATGCTATTGTTTAATAGGTAACTATTATTATAGGTTAACTAAAATCTAGTAACTGTATATACCTTTGAAATAAATATTATACTCTTTCAAAGGCGCGATATTCTTTATATTAGATTAAAGTTTTATTTAGCTTAATAAATCTTCATCAAAAGGTTTATTATTATATATATATGAAGTTTCTGATATATCTGATCTATCATCTTCATTTAGTAAAGAGATATTATCAAATACTTCATCCCATAAAATATCATGTAAAGATTTATTTTTATTAAGTTTATATAGGTCAAAATATTTAGAGTATTTTTGTACAAAATCCCTCCAATTTAAACAATTTGAAAATGGTAATACATCAAATGGTGTTAGATCTATTAATTGATCTTGTGTCTCACCATACTTGTCATTTAAGTCATTAAATATTTCAGGATTAGTCCATGTATAAATTGCGATCTCAAGCCAGATTATATAAATACATGGTATTCCTTTTTTTTTAGCATCATAATATTTTTTAGTATAAAATTTGTCACAGATACAATGAGTTGGTACGTCGTTATCGGTGCAAAGTTTAGCGCCAAATTTTAATGCCCATATAAATAGATCTATACTTTGAAAGTTTGGTGTAATTTTATTTTTAAAACCAGATACTTGTAAAATAAGACTATTTAATACATTTTGCCGCATTATACTTATAATATTTGAAATGTCTGGTGCAATTTGATATATTAAATCTATATTGTTATCTATTAATTGGGATTTGGATCGTTCAAGACATAAATCTAGTTCCTTAAAATAAGCTAAATATATCGCATTAAGTATATTTTCTAAAATGAAAAGTTGGCTGTCTTTTTCATTATTTATCATTTTATTAAGTGCAGAAAATAATAGAGAATCATTTGATTGATTATTAGTATTACACATATTCAATATATCATTAATATTATCTTTAACATCAATTGAGTCTTTTCTTTGTCTCTTCTTATAACTATTTATTATACTTTCCCATTTATAATTTATTCTATTAATTGCAATATATCTTGAATAACAACTAGCATCTACTGGTAAAGGAGCTGAAGGAAAGAAGTTGTATGGGTAAACTTTAATTAGTGAATTTGAGTTTGACCAAGCTTGTTCAATATCATCAATAACAATTAATGTACGATGATCATATGGAAAAAGAGTACTCAAAGATTTGCTATTACAATCTTTAAAACCATTATTTCTATAGAATAATCTTTTAGGATGAAAAAAACGGAATTCAGGATCAATAATTCTTAAAGCAGAATATGCATGTAACTCAGTACCCATTGTATACATATATAATTCAAATTTATCCTTTAGTCGCCTTAACATATTTAGAACTCCAGGTCTAAGCTTATAAAAGCCCTGACTCCAATTATCTATTCCATTATTACTTGAATTTGGGTAAGGAATACAAAATATTAATTTTTCAATTAATTGTCTATATTTTTCAGCTTCTAATCCAAATATATTGTCCTCTTCATCTATATAGTGAGGTAAACAAGTCCAATTTTCAGGTAAAAATCCTTTATCTATTGAATTAGAAAATGTAACAATAGAACCAGAATATTTTGATATTGTCTCATAATTCACATTATTCTTTAAAATATCTTTAAGTGGAATTGTTATTAATTGATCAGATCCAATATTTGGTAATGTTGATGTAGCATGGATTAATGTATTATCTAAATCCAAGACAAGATTTAAATTCTTTCGTTTTAATAATAATTCATGGATATAATTCTTCTCTACTTCAGTTATATATGACTTACTAAATGTGAAATCAGTTACATTTGACAAAAATCCAGCATTAACAACAGGTTTATCACTATTTTCAGTATATTCTTCTAGTGTTAAACCACACTCAACGCATATATTACTCAAAAATGTACAATGATCACATATATATTTACCAAATAAATACTTTCCTATATTTATATTTATACTGATATTTCTTTTAATATTAGATATTTCATCAAAAATTTCCAATTGATCTACTATACATTCATTTATAATTTCACTATTCACAAGATTTATAACAAGACACTTTTTAGGTAAGTAACATTCAGAAATTTTCCCATGACATTGAGATTTTATACTTTTAATTAAATCTCCATTGGAATTTCTCATTTCTAAGATTGTATCATTAGGTTTTACTTTGTCATTTTCTACTTTTAACCATTCAATACTAAATGGATAATTAGTTTGCCTAAGACCTAATATTTGTAAATGATAGTTCAACATTACTATTCATATCAAAATAAATCCAATGAAAATTTTAAGTATGGTCCCTAAAACCTTTAGGAAATTGATTATTGCTGCTTTTTAACTTGCAGCAGATAAACTAAGTAGTTCTTGATAACAAGACGCGCTAATAAAAGGTATCAAGATCTTCTAATTAAATTAATATAAGATTTTACTTAGTAAAGTGGAAAAAATTTAAACTTAAAACAGCTAATGTTTTAAAATACTAAACATATTATTAGAATATGGAGCTACATACTAAGATATTACTCTAATAGACGTAAGTTTACATTATGTAGAAATTATTGCTATTGATCTATAAATAACAATAAAAAAAAAAAAAAAAAAAAATTGGTATTAGCTTTTATTCAATAATACTAAAGTTTACTGAGTTACTATTCCCCTCATATTGTTCATTGCTATTAGATGCTAGTCCATTTAAGCGTGCATAGAGATGAGGAAGGACACCTTGATAATTGTTTGTATTAGAAGATAGTTGAGATGTTGAAAAATTAATAGAATCAATCTGTTGAATAGATTGAATTTGTATTGAAGATATATCTGTTAGCCTGTTTGTAAGTCTATTTATTGATTCGATTTGATTATCAGTAATTATGGATGTAAATGTAGTGTTTCTAGGTCTATCTTGTGATGAAATATCTTGTACAATTTCAGAATGTGGATTTTGAGAGTCTATCACATAACTATTTACAGAGGTTATAATTGAATCATTTAAATTTACATTATAATTGGAAACTTCATTATAATTCTCATTTCTATTGATTTGTTCAGGATTAGTACCTGTATTAGGATCTGGTATATTTGGGGGATCAACAGGAAGCTCTTTTATACCATTATTAGGAGAACAAGGCTCTTCTGAAAGTCTTAGATTCACCACAGTTCTACCAACTTGAAGTGATAAATTGCGATTATTTTCAATAGTTTGAGCCTTTCGTATAGATACTAATGTTCCAAATTTTGAACCATGATCTTCTAGTATAAAATTTTCATTTGTATATCTTATAGTTGCATGATATCGTGAAATACTAACATCTGAAATACGTACATCTGATTCATGACCTCGTCCTAATTTCAAGTCTTTTTTTTCAGCCATACTGATAACATGTACTCCACGATGAGCATTACCATAAAGATTTTCCAACACAATAAAAGGAGGTTTTGTATAAGGTACTTTGACAATATTCACCCTATATCCTTTAATAGATGCAGAAGAAGGTAATGGACTTTTGCACAATTCACATTGAAGCTGTCTAAAAAAGAATGTATCTCTAGAGTTATTTTCATTAGCTAAATTTAATCTGCCATTTATCCAATGGCGTAGACATTCTAAATGAACGAATTTTATTGATCCTCTACATTGGCAAGGGCATAATAGAGGATCATCCTCTTGTTCACCTTCTGTTAAACATATTCTACATTGCATTGTTAAAGATTCTTCTCCACTAGGTTCTATAATACTTGCTTCAGTTTCATCCAAACGTAATTCTGGAATTTGTTCTCCAGTTCTAACTAATTGCTTAACTCTTAATTTAAATCTCCCTAGTTTAACCAAGTCATTTTGTTGTAAAGTATAACATTTACTAGGTAAATCACGTACAATTAACCAAACTTTTTTTGGAACTAACTGTCTTTCACCATTATTATTAGTTCCTAGACTTCTATCGGCAGGAAATGCAATATATTTCCCATCTCCAGAAATTTTTATAGACAACAAATAATCTCCTTGTAATGGTAACTCATCATCATCTCCAACAATTATACAATCAGTATTATGCCTGAATATTTTGCTATTTCTACTTACTAAAAATCTCCTATTATTAATATGATGAGCTTCATAATCAAATAATTCATGAGAATCTCTTGACCAAGTTGTAGTCTCGACAATTAGGCCAATATTTGTAGGAGATAAGCTTGTAATATTCTCCATGCTATTTCCAGAAGAAGATGATGTTGTTAGAGTACCACCAATCATTATATTGTTTATATCCTGTTGTGAAATATTCATTTATAAGCCTTAAAAATAAATGAACTCGGCAAATTCCCTCTAATATACAGTCAATTAAGCATTAAGTAGTCAATTCTCTAAAGCACAATAAAGGCCACAAGTACCCTATATATCTTTACCCAATATTTTAATAACTGATTCTATTAAGACTAAAATGATAACCTCTTGATACTGTGCTATTTTTTAAATTCTCTCTCTCCTTGAGATTGTGGAGGGGAAAAAGTAGGAAAATTACAATCCGTCTGTTTGTGTGTTAAAAAATATAAATGGCGGGCTTATTTTAAGGCGAGCAGAGTATAAATCGATATTAGGCTTGTTGCATACATAAATAAAATCACTAACATGAAGATTAGGACAACTATCAAAATAATATAAGTGTTAAAGTTAGCTATAATATTATTAGTAAAGTCTACCTCTTTCTATTTAATGGACTATTTCTTCCCTTAATCTGATACTATTGCTAATAGTCTAATTTCATAGAAATCTCCTTCCCTTACATTTTTAAACAAAAAGAGATTATTCTCATCTAATAAAAAAAAATATAAATATTCACCTGGTAGTATATATACTCTCCTTTTATTATTTACTAATTCAATAGTAATATAAGCTAATTATAAAAGTGCCACAAAGTAACTCCTCATTTTCATTGGAGAAGTCACACCCAATTTGTAATAATAATCGACCTAGATATTATTATATACTCATAATATATAATTATAAAGATAAAGATAACTTCTTGTGAAATATTGAATTTATTTATCTTAATGTAATAATATTTCCCCAAGGAAGCTACTTAAGTTATAAGGGTATGCAAATCTAATATATCTGTCTCCATTTTTTACCGCCATCTAAAAACCGCCAAATTTTATTATTAGCTATTTAGGTTCCTTAAAATAGAAATTTACATCTATAAGTTTGTTTAGTATATTAAAATAATAACAAGGAGGATATAATGCCTCAAGTATTTACATCATATGCGGAGGCATTTCTAGCTATATCTCCATTCCATTTTGCTTATTTTGGAGTTGCTATGTGCCTTATATTATCAGGTTTGGGAGCTGGTTGGGGTATTTTTACTACTGGTTCTTCTCTTGTAGGTGCATCTGTAAAATCACCAAGAATACGTTCTAAGAATTTAATTTCAATTATTTTTTGTGAAGCTACAGCTATTTATGGAGTCATAGCAACCTTTCTCTTAGCTGCAAGAGTTAGATCCTTACCAGATGTAGAGATTCCCCCTGAACCAACAGGTTGGGTAGCTGAATCTATTCAAGCTTCTTGGATAATATTAACGTCAGGTTTGACTATTGGTTTATCAAATTTATTTTCTGGAATTAGTGTTGGAATTACAGGTAGTTCTGCAGCTCTTTGTGATGCTCAGAAGGCTGAACTATTCCCAAAAATGTTAGTTGTTGAAATATTTGCAAGTGCCTTAAGTCTTTTTGGAATGATTGTTGGGTTTTATCAACTTTCTTTGGCCCATTTCCCATCTACTAGTTAGAATTAGTTTAATATTTAATTTAGAAATTATAATTATTAATCTTATTTAGTTACCAAACACTGTACATTATAGAATCACAATAATATTTGAAGTAAATAAATATATAGAAAAAAAAAGTTATCATCTATTAGACTAGGAATAAAATCTTTAAAATTTAGAGGTATATATTAATATTCCTTCATAATTGGAGGCATCTTCTCCTCAAATTTTGTTGGTATATCTGTATCTAGCATGATGCAGACAATAAAAATAGCTACTAAAGTAAAAAAAGCCATAACAACCATTGCAGCTATATTAAATGGAGTAATAGTAAGACCTTTCAGCGGAGTTAAAGTAGTTTCCTCTATTTCCTGACTATTACATATAGCAGCTAAACAAGCTATAAGTAAAGAAAAAAAATTTATAAAGCCTCTCATTTTAAGTTTGATATTCCACTTTGACAGATATTCAGTAAATTATAAGTAAAATAAATAAACCCACTTTAGTAGTGATAAAGGAGCTATTATAGCGCTCTATTTTATTGAGCGGTTTATACGATATCCTGTTATATCCAATATTAGGACTACTATGAAAATAGTCTAAGTGGATTCTAGTAGTAGAAAGATATCATATTTTGAAATCTCAAAATTATGTATACTAAAGTATTTTAACTAATATCTATAAGGCAATTTGATATTTGGGAAGTCTAAAATGACTTTTTTCACGGAATAATAATCATTACAAGCATATGCAATTGCTAAAGCTTGTATTGGCATAGATAAAGTTAGGAATATATTAAAAAAAGGTTTTAGAACAATTTTGAAAAATTGTTTTGATATCTCTATAGATCCAGAAATCAATTGAAAATAGCCTTTGTTACTTTGATCAAAGATCTTAATACCTTGAATAATTGGAGAATTGGATTCATCATCATCCTGTGGGAAATCTTCATATAGGTAGAACTGATTTTCTTCTACATTAAATAGATGAAATTGACACTTTATACAAATAACCAGATTTGTAAATTCACTTGAATATGGAAGTTGATCCTGAGTAAGTGAGAAATCTCTAAGCCATAATGATGAAAGATAATGACTATATTGAGATATAGAAAATTGAATCCATTCTTTAAGGTTAATTTTGAGAATTTGTGACATAATAATAAGATCACTCCATTCTAATAAAGTTAACTTTTTAAAAATATGTTTAGCTATAATCTGATCAATACTAGTACATAAACCAAGTAAATTTGGAGAATTAATATTTGTATTATGTATAGTATAGATCTCTGAATATTCCATCAAATTTTCTATGAATTGAAAATTAGAGTAATCCTGTTCTGAAAGTGGAGTATTTATATTTGGTACTGGTGATTTAAATATAGTAAAAATAAAGTTAATTAATTGATTATACAAATGATAATATTTCAAAACTTGACTGGATAGATCGAATTCAAACATATTTTCAATAATATATAAAGTATATTTCCTTCTTACTATCCATGGACCAACAAAAGATTGTATAAGAGTTAGATAGAGTGATGCTGATTCATAGTCTTTTATTTGAATACATTTTAAATACATATCTATTGGATTAGATTGAATAAGAGGAAATATGACAGATGGAGCAATTAATGAATTTGCTCTTCGAATACATAAAATAATAATATTAGACCACATACTTAATATATAATGTTCGGGGAAGAATTCTGTACAAAAAAAGAGTTTCTTAAGAATATTAATAAGTCTTTCTAGTTTATTAGTATACCAAGAAATCCTTAAACATATATCAAAAATATATTTTAATAAATTTTGCTCATCTGTTAAGTTTACTGTAGGACCATATATAAGAGCAAAATCTAGGAATTCTTGTTTATTAAAAGATTCTATATATGATTTATAACTTAATTCAATGACTTTATCTATTATATTTCCAAGTATAATATAGTAATCTTTAACTGAACCCACTAATAAAATACGAATAATTCTTTCGAAAATACTTTGTATAAGAGAAGTAATAAATTCATTTGGATAATTATATGAATATCTAATTATTGGAATTAGAAATCTTGTAATGTAATTTTCAGCCAATTTTCCATTATTCAAAAAAATTTCTTGAATTAATATTGGTATATAAGAATTAAATACACATACTATCTGATGTGAGTTTAAATTATCTGGACTAGAATAATTGACAATAGAGAATGTAGATCCTAGAGCAGGTATTATATTTAAAGTATAAACAAAATCTAAGCTCATTTGAAATGAGCATACTTGTATTGGATAAAATTTATATTTTAATACTGTCCCATTATCTACAGTATTTTGTTCAGAACTATTATTAAATGATGTTGGTATCATAAATATTTGTTGAGAACATGTTTGATACCAAATAACACCTTCCATTTTAAGATCTATAGAGTCCCAAATTGGTGGGATTGGTTCACTAGTACCAAACTTATTGTCATTTCCTTGATATGCAATTTTTATTTGTTCAATTATATGTTGATTATGAAATAAATCCCAAATTTCTATATTATGACTATTCTCTTGTTGGTTCTGAGATAAACCATTAAAGCTAAGATTTACTGACTTAGTATAACCAATTGTATAATCTAAATCTTTAATTTCAACAATCTCACTTTGGTTTAATTGAAAATAAGGATAGTCTTCATTATCATATTCATTGTTTTTGTTTTGTTTCACAATATTTTGGTTAAGTTTATCTTTAATTTCTTCTTTACTACAATCAATTTTACTAAACTCCTCTTTACTTAATATATGTTTAATATATTTATTATGAATAGAGTTTGTGTTGAAAGATACAAAACCAAAATTAATCACATTATCTAGAGCAGATTCCATTGAGAAATTTGTTTGTAAATTATCAATTGTGTGATTTAAGCATTCGATATTAAATTTAGCTTTCTTGTTTAACAATAATTCTATTTTATTATGATAAACTGCAATTTTGTAGAGATTACTATCCTCATGTAGAACTAAAAAAATCGTCTCGAACTGATTTTCAGAAATTAGTGTAATCTGTTTAGGATGTTCAATCCATATTTCAGATAAATCAATCATCCAATATAGATGAATAGGAGGTGAGTAAGAGTCTACTTTATCATCTTGGTAAGAAGTTAAAATGAAGTCTTGTGTATATACAAAAAAGCTTTCAATATTACTTCCACTATTTTGAACTACAATAAGTGGTGTACAAGAACAAAAAGGAATAATTCCAATTATATTTCTAATATCCAAAGAATTCCTAACATCAAAAAAGACTATACTTATTTGTACATTAATAGTATCTAATACTTGATTATCTTGTTTTCTTAGGCTTTCCCTGATTATTTCAATATATCTTTCATATAACCTATGTGTTTCATCCAAGGAAATATTACAAAAATGATCAGAGTTAGCAATAACATTGTAAAAAGTTTCCAATAATAAGTCAGATCTAACACATAAAAATATTACCCATTCATTTAACCAACCCATAGGTAAATTTGGTTTTGTAAGTAATAACTCATGACTAATATCGGCAAATAATCTCCATCTTGAATCGCTTAAGTCATATATTGCAATCCCTCTATATCCAGATAATGCAATAAAATTTCCACTCTTATTTAAAGATGCTTGGGAAAATGGCCAATTATGACATGTGTAAATAGATGGAGGAAGAGGAATCTTTTGAATTGTCAATTCAATAATAAATGAATCACAATAGTTAATTTGATTATCTGATTCCATAGTCCTAGAACATGGTTGTAATACTCCCAAATTATCTATTCCTAAAAGTACAGCATTTTCACAACTTTGTTGCTGAAAGTTAAATACCTCATCTAAGTTAGCTAAAGACCCTGTACAGTTTGTCATTCTATAAAAAGGAATCTCTAATAGTTGTAGCTGGAAATTAGAATTCTCTTCATCATAATTAGTATCATTAATATAATCGTCCATATTCAAAGAGGAGATACCTCTTTTTAACTGAATTAATAGGCACAAATCACTAGATATTATAGCACTGAACTGCACTGTATATAGTTGAAGATCTTCTGATTTTTTCTTATCTATTATATAAGGTTTACAAACTATCTTACCTGTAAGGATATTCAAAAATAATACACCATGAGATTCAGTGCAAATCATGAAGAAGTCACAGTTGCTTGAACAAGAAATCCATGGATTATATAGTGTGGTAGTACTTGAAAATAAAGAAGATAGTCTTAAACTGAATATGCATTGAGCCAAATTGCACCTATATGATTTACATTCTGTTTCTATATTATTTTTATTCTTTATGTTTGATTTTGTTGCTATTCTTCTTGATATTGAATATATCTCTATAAAGTAGTCTTTAAGTGAATGATTTTTATTATACCCTTCAATTACATCTTCTTCTAAACTAGATGAAGAAAAATTTGTAATAGTATCATTATTTGTTATAATCGCTATTCTATTATATTTTCCACAAAATTCAAAGTTTACAACATTTTTGTATTTCAATATAAATCCAATAGGAGGTAATATTATAGAGTTTTTGACATCTTTATTTTTTAATCCTATTCCCAAAAGTAAAGGTCGATCCCAAGTAAATATAAGTAAAGATTTCCATGGATTTAAAATAATACCAAGAAAATTAAATAAAGAATCAAATCTCAAATTCTCTATATTACAAGAGTATGAAATATCTGTATTTCCATTATAAAAAGATCTCATATTTATCATATTTAATAATTGCATAAGTCCAAATATATCTGCAGTGTTAATATTACCATCAAGTGATAACAATTCATAAACTATATCTTGTATACTAAGATCGAAAGGTTTGATATAATCATAGCTATTCTGAGAAAAATCAGTCGAAATAGTATATGAACCTTCACCTGTTCTTTTATCCTCTGTACACAATGATCCACATACTTTTAAGTGATCTGATAAAGAATCAGATACTGTTAAAGGAGCATAAACTGGAATGACCACTGATTCCATTGTTCCACTAATATCAAACAAATTATTTGATGCAGGAAGTGGAACTAAATTTCCATGAGAATTGTAGCTAGCAATTAAATTCGTAAGATAAACTGTATTGAGTACTAGTGCCTCATTTCTACAATGTATATCCATAGTCCATATAATTGGAAAATCTTTAGATGTTACCAAAAGTTTATTCTCACCATTATTTGATATTATAATAAATTGGCCATATAAAATAGGAGTTTTTATCATAAAATTTAACCTAATATAAGCATGAGACGTACCAGAATTTGAATTAAAATCAGTTTCTATATTAGTATCATCTACTTCAGCTTTAATATTTTCTATAGCTGTTCCATACTCACAAATTAACTGAAATGTAATTAGATCTTCACGTATATTATCAGCTATATCCTCTAAGGCTACTAATTCTGGAAGGTTAAATATCCCATTTTCAATTTCTTCTGCAATATAAAGGAATGGCTCACTGCTACTCTTGTACAAAAGTACTTCATTTGTCTGATTTAGGGAAGTGTTAATACTAATTGTAGAATCTCTATAAAATTCATATACAAATATAAAACTATTGTCCATTGACTTGATAAAAATATATTTGCTATCAGAAGTCCAGTATGCAACATCACTATGGAATCGGCATATATAACTATCACTTCTATCAATTTTTGTTTCAGAATTCCTTAATGTAGAACGACATAATAGAACTCTGTATCGACGATTACTGACAATAACTACATCTAATGTAGTTATAAGAGCTAAGTAATTCCCACAAGGACTTATAGAGCATGTTAGTATCTTATTATTCACGAAGTTATTATACGTCCTCGTATTGTAACAATCTGTACCAAGGAACATCGGAAAAAGGCTCGATTAAGATCTCAATGAGAACTCAAAAATATCATAGTAACTATCTAAAGGTTATCTGAAAGATCTCATTAAATAACTTCATAGTAACCTTCCTATAATTAATGCTAAAGATATCAGTTATCTATTCTAAAATCTAATACAATATACTTTAACCCACATATGGTGCCAATATTGCGGCAAATATTGCTCTTTTTTAGATTTATTGACTTAAACTATAAAATTACTAATTAAACTTAAATCCTTCTTAATATTCTTCAATAAGACCTTCTGTAATGGTGCAGATAGATACCTAATACTTTGTATACAACTTTGATATACTAGTGTATTCGTAGGATATAAATTACGTATATATGAAGGTATAGAGTTATTTATATTAATACGTTGAAGTGTCTTATTACCAAGTCCTAAACAAGGTGGGATTGTATTATCTAGGGCTTTTTCAAGCTGCCTAAAGAGTGTCCTTTGCTTTTGCCCGATAAATTGCATAGAGTAAAATGAGCCGTTCTGTCCGATAGCAATAACAACTACACGGTTTTCAACTCTAACTTGTTTCATATTCACAATACTTGTACTAATTTTACTTATTGATTTAGGCTTTAGAGTCTCTCTTTCAATAATTTGAGTTGCATTAAAATCAGGTTCAAAGACATATATATTGTTTCTATTATCTGCAACTAGTACTGCCATATCTTTAGCATTAATAATGGGCTGTGCAGCTGTACAAGTAAATTTCCATAGTGGGTGTGATCTAGCTAGCTTTACCATTGTTTGGGATCCTCTACCAGAATCTGTCCTTAGCATTCCAAGATGAATCCCCCTTCTAATATCACCAACAAAAAACAAGGATTTGAAGTGAGAGACACATGTAATTCCTAAAGGAGTATCCATAAAGGTTCCACGTATAAAAGAATTATCATCTTCCTTAAATTCATGTATAAATAATCTATAGCCAAATGTATGGATCATATAACTAACAAGAGATGATGGACTCCTTAGTCCCATGTTAGTTTGTAGAATTGGATAAGCAGCTAAAGCAGGTATAGCAGGTGCTACAGGAGCAGTTGTAGCTGGCAAGTCAATTAGATCAACACATGTAACAGGTCCACGATATACCTTTGAAAAACAAGGATTAATAACAACTATATTAGTTTGATATAAAGCCTGAGATAAACGAGATGGCCAATAACTTGATAAACCTGGCCATTTATTTGAATTTAATGGTTGATGTTTAGAATCAATCATTATAAGATTATTTTTTTCTTCATGTGTAGAGTAATTGCTCTCTCTATTTAATAGAATATGTTTTACTCTAAATAACAAAAGACGTCCTTCAGCTTCATAATATTGAGTTGGATTTGTCCCAGTTCCAACTATTAAAACATCTACTCCTTGGGAGTCATGTCCAAATTTGATATCAAGACCAACTTCCCAAGGTCCAAAGCTAAATCTAGCAAGAGGTTTTGCATAGTGTATTGTCTGATTTATTTGAAATTGTATAACTGGAGGAAATAAGTCATCTAGAGAATATATTAGTAACTCATGACGAAGTATTCCTGATTTGTAACTTGGATGATACTGTTTTAAACTTTTTTTATTTGAGTTAGTTGAATTTGAAAATTCGTATATTTCTGCTTCCTTAACTGCTTGTGTAACTAATTTCGGTAATATTTCACCTATTTCGATCCCAGGAGGTAATGAATCATTGAAGGAACTACAATGAAAGTCAACACTTGGGATTCCAAGATCTGGAATGCTTGTCAAAGATTTTTCGAAACACTTTTCAGGATTTCTAATTAGTTCTTGGTTGTATAATATTGTTTGTGCTTCTTTTCCTCCAGCTTCAAGACAGCGTAAATATCTATAAAAAGCCATTTGTTGAATATGAAAGCCATTGAGATGATGCTTTGCTATATCTGGTATTCCAACTATAAGAGCTACAAGTTTATATTTCTCGCTAAATGCTATTTTTTGAGGAATGACCTCAGGTAAACAAACTCTTCTTAATAGCCAGTTATCATATGAAGTGGCTATTGGCGGAAATATATCCATTTGATATGTAAAAGGAGATTGAAATATCTGAAACTTAATTTGGTGATCATACTGAGTTGTTAATAATATCGACATTTTTGACCAGGGTGATTGTATTGCTGAAATGCAATTCGTCTTTTTCTCAGATTCAAATCTAACAATACTGAATTTACTTCTACTTTCTATTATCCATAGAGCATTACATGTCATTTCATTGTTTTCCAGATTGTTAGGTGAGTTTATCTGTGAATTGTCTGTATCTTTAGCATCAGTAACAGAAGATGGAGGAACATAAATCCAACTTGAGCAAGTTCCTTTAAAATATTTAGTAATATGACCACATTTATAAACTGATAATGGAGGTTCTTTAGAAAAAGTATCTTCCATACTACTAGAAGAAGTAAATCCACTTAAGGGAAAAAGTGGGTAGAAATTAGTAATACTAGGGAATATCCCAGGAAGATTTGGCTGAGGGATTAATATCCAATTTATATTAGTGTCTAGCATAACATCACGCAGTGATTTATATTTCTTTCTACCCATTTTGTTGAAAGATTTATATGTCAGTAATGGACGTTTATTTACTGTAATTATAAGAAGCATTTCACCATAATTACTTAGGCTAATCATCTCAGCCGTCACCAAATGAGATGCCTCATTAAATCCTTTACCAAATATATTCGTTTTATTGGTTGAACCATTTTGATTAGAGTCACATGTTTGACTTTTCACTTGATAACATTTCTCTACAGCCTCTTGGATAGAAAAATTACTTGCTAACATATCTTCTGAGTACTCTGCTTTAAAAGTGAATTCTGGTTCTACAATAGGTGATATAATACAAGTTATTGGACGACCTAAATCAAATTCACATTCAAGTAGACGCGAAATTGTATTTTCTAAAATATAAGAATAAGGAGTTGCAACATTTCTTAATAATGCAGGTACCGCAGAGATGAATGGTGAAAAAAAAACAATTCTTTGGTGATTTTCAAGATCAATCATTATAAGAGCACCATTTCTCCAGACTTGACTATATACTATCAAAATAATTATAGAACTTTTATTGTCTAAATTGTGTTTTAAATATTTATCTATATCACCAGATTTTCTTACATCTTCCAAATACTTGCCACTATCTGAAACTGTATTTATTTTCTCATTGATTTCAAAGTTTTCCTGTGTATCTGAATCTTCATTTGAATCAAGAACAACGGATAAATGTCGAAACCAGAAAGTTGGATTGTCAGGAATATCCTCATTTCCAAATAGAGAATGTCCCTGTGATCTTTGAAAAATTAAAGAACTAGATGTAGTATAAAATTGAAGTAACTGCTGATAAAGGAGATCAAGGGATAAATGAACAAGAACAAAATTACTGTGCATTGCTATAACTTGACCTTTTACTATACTAGAATTTAGTGAATGTGTATTTTCATTAAAATCACTTTTGTTCTCTAGTTTGATAAGAGCTAGTTTAGAATTTTCCAAAAGGAGTATAATAAAAGATTTAATAATGAGACATTTGGCAACCATTGGAGCATCTAATTCATTCTGTAAAATTGTATTCATAAAGTCTAATTCTATACATCTTTGGGACATATCAGATGACAATACATAAAGACTTGAGGAGGTAACTTGGATAATATATATTCCATTATTTGGTAAACAAATAGATCCCATAGCAACTGTACTACAATCTCCATCAAATCCGTATAAACCAGTCGAGGGATCTAATTGGGTTATATCTCCAACAATAGGAGAATCTTGTTGAACTGTTTCATCTTTTATATTGCAAGCATTATAGTCATTTCCAGATTTTTTCATAGATTGCTCAATTATCTCTAGTGAAAATATATATGTTTTACCAATAGCTTCTAAAGAATCTGTTGTGAAAACTATAAATTTTGATTTGTTATTAATATCATTTATAGACCAATGGTGAAGAACTTCACCTAAAGAAAATTCTGTGATGCTATAAAGAGGTATTTCTTTCTTATGAAAAGTTATCTGACCAATTGGATAATTTCCACCAGTGCTAAGAATACATTGAGTCTCTAAACTTCTTGGTTTTGCCATTGAATCATTAGAATTATTCAATTCAAGGGTACAAAAATCACGTAAACGGTTTGGACCTAAATCCATATAATCTCTAATATAAAATTTTATTGATGAAATATCTGATACCAAATCTTCAGAATTACTATTTTTACTTTCTTCTAAATATAATTTTTCAATCATTTCAAAATCTAAATCATCTCCTGAAAATGAAATCTTTGATCTTATTCTCTTTGATTTAGTATGCTTATTTTGATTAACTTTACATGAACTAACAATGCGATCATAGTTTATGGTAAGTAAGTTTCTTAAACATTTATCAAAATTAATATTACATAAAAAGTCTTTATTAGAATCTGTGAGATTATTTTCTGTATATAAGTCTACTTTACTGAACAAGTTATTCTGTATTTCATCTCTACAGCTTATTATACCTTTCATTTCAATATCTAAAAAAGACACACCAGAACTTGATGATACATCTCCCACAACTAATATAGTACCTCTGCCAGTAGACTCTTCACAAAATAACCAAAATGCAGATTGTACTGGAAAAATAGGAATAGATATTGCCAAGCAAAATGAATCTATCATAGAGTAATCACTAATACGAGTTCTTTTTTGCAGACTTTCTAGCTTCAAATCTAATCCTATAGAACTTTGGCATATATAAGAATCTTCTTCAGTTTTCTTAGAATAACTTCTGAATTGATGAGTCCAATCCCAATATTGCTCTATTTTAAACCAATTTATAAAATTAAAACCATGAGGTTCTTCATGAGCTAAGTGCAAAATTAACCCCAAAACATAAGGTTCAACTTTATTAAATAATAAAATACCATAGTATTCACTTGTACAAATGAAATTTACAGCAGATATAAGTTCTAAATCAACCATTAAATCACTATTCTGTATAAAAAGTGGTTTAAGTGGGGAAATAAAAGATTTCACAGGTTCTGAACATGCTTCTATAGATGAATTATTATTTCCAATAATTTGTGGTCTGAATGTCAATTCATTCTGTACACATATATCAATTTCCAATTTCTTAGTTGGGATCTCATTGTAGTCATTATTTACTGTAACCAAAGTAAATGGATTATGTAAAATAGATTTTATTATGATGCAACTCTTAGAGGCAATTATCAAACCTCCAGATATAGATATATTTGGTAATTTTTCAGTATTAATAGGAAATAACTTATAACAGTCCATTGGAAGTAATTCAATCTTTTCTATAATATAAAAATTCATTATCTCTATATTCAAAGAAATAAAAATTAGATTAACACTATTTGAATGAGATTGCACAGCTCCATTACTAATAGGTCCTATCCTTGTTAGTATACCTATTCTTGGATGTGCAAATACCTCACATTTATCAGCAATAAAACATGTATCAACTATAGTATCTACAAGTAAATCAGTATTACAAGTAATCCCCCAGCAATTAACTATATTAAGTATTTCCTTTTTTTCAGAGCCTTTAAATTCATAACTTAATTTCTTAGTTACAAACAAAATATATTTAGGTAATGTTATCATTATCATTATCATACCAATATCGCTATCTTTACTTGTATTTAAAGATTCCATTTTAACCAAATCATCCATATCTATCATACCTTTACTCATTACATTAGCCTCACTTGTTTCATTAAGTAAATTATTCACTGATATAATAAATCTATTAACGATCTTCAGACAATTATAGTTTTCATCGTATTTGTATATACTTAAATTCCAATTGGAAAATAATAATGCAATAAAATCAACAGAATCATCCATTCCCTTTATTATGCAGCAACTTACTGGACTTATTATGAGGTCCGATGATGTAGTAAATCTAAATGAATTCTCTGAAATTTCATACAGTTCAATCTTTTCATTCTTAATTAATATTAGTTCCGGAAAGCCTCTTGAATCTTTATATCTTTTCTTTACAAAATATCCATACAAAGAAAATTCAGCCCGTTCACTTGTACAATATGTATTCACAATTGCTGACATAATTGAATGGAATTTATACTTCTATTCTTCCCAGCTTGACATAAGGCAGAATACCCTTTAAATTCTGTCTTGCCGCTATTTAGTACAAAATTGGGATACTTAAACTTCTTATAATTTGGTATAAGATTCATACACTTTGCACATAAAATCTCAAAAATATAGTTCTTATATATCTGGATAATTCTCATTATAAATAGCAGGAAGTGTTAGATATTGATGGTATTATATATATACCTCAAAATTTAATAAATAAATAGAGATAAGATTTCTAACATCTAATTATCAAAAAAAGACGAATATATTTGAGAAATATTGGGTACCAATATATACATTAATTTAAATGGTATCAAACTAGGCTTGTCTTAATATTAAGTAAGAAGTCTTAATACTAGCAATATGGTGCCGAGACCTCTCCCACTCTAGACAATTATTTAAGTAGTATAGTGCAAATGACAAATAAATAATTTAATTAATTAGTAAATAATTACTAAGACTTAGTAATTTCAAAAAACTATAAATCAAGTTATATTCATAGTTTATACTTTAAAAAATAGTCTTAAATTGTTAGGGCTTACTAAAAAAAGTACTATAATGAAATTCCTTAATAATAGGATTTTATATTTAATCCTGCAACTTTATCTTAACCTATAAAAATTAGTTTTTTCTGTAAAGAATAGATCTGTTTTAAGTGAATATTTTATCTTAACATCTAAATCTCGTATATTCTTAGGGTTTTTTCTGAGTGCAAATATACCAGATATTACATCTCCTACACTGCATACTAAGTCATCTTCTATGTAGAATACACATTGTTTCCAATGCGTATATTTACCAAAAGGTCCAGTGGTAAAGCTTACAGGTTTATGACCTGAACTAAAGATTACATCAAACCATACGATAAATGCATGTACAAAATCCTTTCTTTTAACAGTTAAGTAGAAGGGTGATGCAAACTCTAAGTCATTCTTTGTGCAAGTATATAGGTCTAGATCTAAAATGCAAAAAGAATTAGTATTTACAGCATTATCATTAACTGTATCTACAATAGGTTCCTCCATAATACAATTCCTAACATATTTGTAGTTGAATCCATATACATTATTCCAATAATCCAGTTTCTCTTGTTTATATTCAGCATCTTCAATACCTGCAATGAACATCTGAGTTCTATCTGGGAAAATTAATCCATCTTCTGCTAACCACTTATCACGGCATAATAGAACAGTATCTAACATTGATTCGTATAAAAGTAAATATCCCATCCATTCCGAAATAATAATATCAACTTTCTCTACAGGTAAAACCGCTTCCTCAGCTTTACATTGAATAAATGTAATTCGATCTTCTAGTTTATTATCTTTAATAATATATTTTGCTACATCGATTATTTCAGAGCATTCAATACCATAAACATGCTTAGCACCAGCTGTAGCTGCAAACATACACAATATACCAGTTCCACTACCAATATCTAAGACAATCTTATTTTCAAAAATATGTCTATTAGTCATTATAGCTTTCTGGTAGGATCCAGTTCTTACAGAATCCTTGAGCATTTCCTCATGTATTCCAAAGTGAGCATAAGAGTTAAAATAGTAATCTGCACTACTTATATTCTCTTGAACTAAGACATTCCACGAATTTTTGAATTTTTCCAATTCTTCTGTTGTAGGCTCCATGCTACTCTTAAATAATTTACTTAATTAAATTTCAATTTTTAGGAAATTTTAGAGGAAATTACTCTAAAATTTTAATTAATAAAAAGTATTATACAAAAACAATGGATGAAATTGGAGTGGAAAGATTATTTTATTATATCTCAGGGAAGAAGATGTCAGACTTCTCTATTATCTTTATAATTGCAAAACAATTGTCTTATATAAACTTTACCGCCAAATGGTTTTTTGATTATTAGCGCCTAATGGTATTATTTTAGAAAATAGTTATTGCTAATAAATATTAAATCCTTACTTTTTCAGTCATAAAAATAGAAAAATAATTATATAGCTACTGTCTCTTGTACTATTAGATATGCCTAATACTGAAGAGAAGGACTTAGTGGCTAAAGATGGATCAGAAAGTAATGATGTTAACATTGATGCACTTAAAGCATATTTCCGCGATGTCTCAAATATATCGAAATTAGAAACTGAACCTAATGTTTATAAAGGTATAACAGTTGAAGATGGAAATAGTGAGGAGAGCAAGAGCATAGTTAATAAGTTGTACGAAGTGGAGTCTTCATCAATATCTGTTGAGACTATGGATCCTAGAGCAAAGTTATATTCTGCCAAGGATTGGAGTGACTTGAATTTGTCAGAAAATCTGATAAAAGGAATTTATGCTAAAGGTTATAATCGTCCCTCTAAAATACAAGGAGCTGCATTACCCTTTATTTTGGATTCACCAATGAATTTAATTGCTCAAGCTCATAATGGAAGTGGTAAAACTGCAACATTTATATTAGCTATGTTGGCTAAAGTAGATACAGGTATTATTCACCCTCAGTGTATCTGTTTATGCCCAACTAGAGAACTTGCTCGTCAAAATATAGATGTTGCTAATGAGCTTGGGATTTATACTGGAATAACAACATGGTTAGTTGTTGCCCATGGTGATAAATATGATCGAAGTACAGGATCTCAGATAATAATCTGTACCCCTGGGAAAGTATTAGAATTCTTGAAAAAAAGAGTATTTCCAACTGAATATATGAAGATGATGGTTATTGATGAAGCAGATGAGATGATTGACCATCGGAATTCAATGGCTCCCCAAGTAGGACAAATTAGGAAATTCTTTAGACAGAATCTCCAAATACTATTGTTTAGTGCTACTTACCATGAGGAAGTTCGTCAATTTGCAGAAAGAGTAGTCCCTAACGCAAATAAGATTATTGTTAAAAAAGAGGAATTAACACTTAAAACGATTCAACAGTTTTTTGTTATTTGCAATGATGATAATGATAAACTATCTTTTTTATCAGATTTATATGCTTGTATGGCTATTGGACAATCAATAATTTTTGTAAATACAAGGAAAATTGCATTCTTTATTGCTGAAAATATGAGAAAAGATGGTCATGCAATATCAGTTATATGTGGAACACAGACTAATTCAGGAGAGAAAATGGATCATAAAGTGAGAGATCAAGTTATGGCATCCTTTAGATCTGGTGAGAGTAAAGTTCTAATTTCAACAGATGTTCTATCTCGTGGTATTGATGTGCCACAAGTTACACTAGTTATTAATTTTGACTTACCTCTTCAAACCAATGATATTGGTAATATAGAGACTAGAAATAAATTTGGAGAGTTAAATGGATATTCTAATATATATAATCAATCTAATCCTATTGAAATGGTTAAAGTAGATAATGAAACATATTTGCATCGTATTGGAAGGACAGGTAGATTTGGCTTAAATGGAATCTCAATAAATTTTGTCTTACCCAATCAATTATCATTAATTAAACAGATTGAAACATATTATAGCTGTAAAATACAACCTCTTGATAGAGATATTGAACACCTGGAGAGTATTCTTAAATCTCTTAGGGAATAGATTAAATATTAGATATTAGAACAGATATTAAGTAGCTTGATATATTAATAATTAAGTTTTTATCATTATAGTATTTCATATATAATTATTTATACCCTTAAAATTATCCAATTCATTAATATTAATTTCTAGAAAAGAAATAATAATAAAAAACTTAACTATAAAAGGCGATAACGGCAGGATTCGAACCTGCGCACCGAGACGGTATCAGTTTTCGAGACTGACCTCTTAACCACTCGAGCACGTTATCATTACCAGGTAAGTGCTCCCTTTATAAATCCAAAGGAGGCATGAAATATTTAAAACCAAAATTAATTTACAATATAATACATTATCCTTAAATATACTACATGTATATTTGTAAATATATTAGATAAAAGTATAATACTATGCAACTAAATAATTTAGATAAGTTAACTAAGATTATATACTATTAGACAAGTCACTATTGTCTAATTTCTTTTTTTTATTTAAAAGGAAAAAACAAATAAATAATAAAAATTGTAAATACTAGGTGGTACTTACTTATTTAACTACTAAAAATATCTTATTAACTTTGAAATATCTCCTTTTATTTTTTAGTTACTTTTTAAAAGTAATATATCAATTTTATAGTTATTCCCAATTCATATACTCATCTTGTAATTCACCAAGGCATTCTCTTGCATTCCCCTTTTCAATACAATATAATCTACCTTCAGAGTCAAATGTCATAAATACAACATCTGTTATCTGAGTAATAGAAACTAATTCCCCAATAATTCCAACACGATTTTCAACTCCTAAACTTGAGCTTCTAAATTGTGCATTATCCTTTATTACAACATGAGTTGGATATTTTGGACGAAGTATATTTGTACATTCAGTATTATTCATATTTAGGATAGCCAAAATTCTTGTATAAATATGAGGATTCTTTTTCTTGATAAAATAGGAAAAAGTAAATAGTATGGGTATTATAAGTAATCAAGTTGCATATATGCAACAGGGACAAAATGAGCGCTGTGTCTCATTTACTTGCGAGTGATATAATAAGGTGCAAAAAGATGATAGTATAATCCACATTATTGACTTAACTAAATTTTTTAAATATAAAGATTCATCTCTTTATAAAGATATATAATTTGTTGTATCTATTAATAATCTGTAGAGCTAAAATCCTTTTTTTTATAGTACTATCTAATATTGTGTGCAAAAGTACCAATAGATCTAAAAATTTCATAATATTATAAATGGGTCTTTAGAGATTATCATTAACTAATAATTTACTTCCAAACTATATAGAGATGTACTCTAATATAATAATATATAATAGTCATTATTAAATATTATAATAATTATACATAAATATCCGAATCATAACATTACAAACACTTTTTAATGTTAAATTTTACTTTAATGTATATTTATCCAGGATATTATTTATATGAATTTGTTTAATATATATCTAGTTATAAAAGTAAAAAGATCAATATTTTTGGAGTACTTTTTATTCAAATAATTATATAAAAGTTAGTATTCTATTCACTTACATTTGATATATTAATATTTGATGGACTTGCTTTAGATATTAAATTATCTGTATCATCAATCATTCCAAATTTACCAACCAGACTTTTTGATGATATACATAAAGATAAACTATAATCTATTATATCATTTAAATTAAATATAGAACAAGGCTTTAAAAAATAATAATTAATAGATATATAATAATAGAAAAGATAAATATTATTTGAAATTAGTCATACCTGTAATAAACCATCTAGATAAATATCAAATTTTTTTACTGGAGCTTCAGAAACATTATTTTCAGACTTTTTAATTTCTAAGTGAAGTCTTTTTGGTTCAATTTGTAACCCAGCACCAATACATTTTACAAAACATTCTTTTAATGTCCAAAGATCCATAAATTTTTTTACATCCTTATCTATATATTTCCACTCAGATTTATCAAAGACATTATGAAGATTACTAAAAAGTTTTTCTCTACCCTTAATTTCAATGTCTTTTAAATTAGTACTTGATTCTTTTACTTGATTTATTATACGACTAGGTATACATGATTTCATTATATCTATACCTACAATATATTTAGAAACTGCCACTACAACAACTTCTTCATCATGTGACATATTGAAATTTAAATATGTTCCCATATCTTCTTCTGTATTACTATAAATTAGATGTTTATGATTTGGTATTCTTGATAGCTCTCCCTTAGAAATATCCCATCTTGGTTTTTTGCCATGAGTTCTATATATATTAACTTTCGATGGTTCTAATCCAGAGTATTCACTTATACAATACCTAGAAAGTACCCGACTTATTAAACTTCTTTTTTTATCAAGTAATAATCTATATCTAAGTGTTAATTAAATATTAATGATATTTTTCAAATATTTCAACTTTTTTGTTCACAAATTCTCTTATGAAATAAAGATATAGTCATATATCTCTTATAATATGGCTATTAGATATTTTAAAGAAAAGACTTACTTTTGAATTTCCAGATATTCGCTCTGTGTCAAAAGTCCATTACTTGTAAAATTATATTGTATAACATTTATATCTTTAATTTCACTAATTTTACACCAAAAAATACACACAGAAAATTCATTAAGTAATTTTACAAGATCAAGCATGTAATATTGTATAATATAATTTATAAATACCAAATATCCTATTATTCTTTTATTTACTTACAAACCCCAGTACAAATTAGCAAAGAAAGAAAAAAACCGCCAAAAAAGTCTTTGCATATATCTTGGCGGTTTTATGGGAAGCTATTATTTCTCATGAAAATCAAAATCTATCCCTTAACTGTTTATATATAATAGTATATATGGGGAAAATATAAGGATAATGCACTATACCATCTCGAAAAAAAATCCTTTAGGCTTATTACCATCTCGTTTTTTACTAGATTCTACAAATAGCATTAATTGGACTGGTTTAGCTGTGTGTATTGGTAAGATTTTAGTATATTATCCTGTTTGGCTATTAATCAACTATACATCTAATAAATGGTATAATGAAAATGGTCCTTTTATTATAGGGATGACAGTAGTTTGCAGTTTAATTAATTATACAATTTATATACTAACATCATTTAGTGATCCTGGTTACTTGAAGACATGTCCATCTACATTGCTGAAACCTATTAACAGCCTAATTGATTCATATAATGATGCAATTTCCATTGAACTAAAGAGTTTTGATAACCAAAATTTAGATATTAATACTACTACTAATAATAAGGAACTAAATTTTACGTTTACATCTTCTTGTGATGATATAGATCTTGATTTAAACCATGACAATTTAATAGATTCAGATTTATTTATAGATGACAAGGATACAGAATTAGAAAATTTGGAAAAGGGGATTATTGATATAAATGACAATAATAATGTAACTGATAAGATTTTTCTATCAAACTCAATATTGTACGATAATACTTGCTTCAATAATAAGGAACTTATATCACCTATTAGGCTAGATAAGAGTACTGCAGCATTAAGTATAGCAATAGAAAATGTTCCTAGTCAACTAATTCAAAAAATTGCAATGAAATCACCAATAAATATAAATAATATGATGAATAATTATCACTTTGAAGGTCGCAAAACTCCAGAACTTGAAATGGATAACGCATTTCAACTGTCAACTGAGGCAACAAGTATACAGAATGATTTTGATGTACCACAATCTCCCTATTCTTCTGATGAGATTGACTTATTACCACGAATTAAAAGTCATAATATAAATTCGACTACTTTTCGAAGTTCAAATGGCTTTTATACATTTAAAAATGGTAGAATGTATCAAAAGGGAATAAGACTAAGATTTTGTGATTATTGCAGAATGTATCAACCTTTGAGAACTAAACATTGTATCGATTGCGAAAGATGTATAAGAACCCATGATCATCATTGTCCTTGGATCGGTCATTGTATTGGGGAGTACAATAGATGCAAATTTTGGTGGTTATGTTTTTTTCAATTACCTGAATGTATATGGATTTTATATTGCATATACACGGTTTTATTTACAGCAAAATTGACCAAAATTAATCTTACTTTATCCGATGTTTCTATACTAATTTTGGTTGCTTCGTTAAGTATTTTTATGGGTGCTCTAACTACTTTATTAATTGTATATCATTCTTTTCTTGCTATATATAATCTGACAACATGGGAAAATTTGGCATGGAACAAGATTTCCTATCTTAGATCATATCCTGAAAATAATGAATCACCTTTTTCTAAAGGTTTACTATATAATCTTGCTGTTTATTGCATACCTTATTATGTAGATGATCTTCAATTAGGTCAAGATGGCGAAATTTTATGGGAATTATGCAATAAAAAGATTTTAAATTAGTTATAAGTATATCTGGCAAATGTAAGATATATTATGAAATATAACTATGAAAAATTATTTTAATAGTAATATTAACAAATATAAAATATAAGATTTAATTTGGAACCATAAACTTTAAAATATTCAACTACCTCAAGTCTATATTTATATACCTTTATATACTCAATTATTGGAATTTTTTTTTATTATATATTTTACTAATGAAAATGGAAAAAGAAAATATTATTTCTAAATTATTAAAGAGATTTTATAGACTATAATATTTGAATATTCAATGATATCTTTGGAAAATCTATAATACTCATACTCATAAGATATATAATTGAAGTGTTTCAAAAGAAAATATTATTTTAATTATGAGGTAACTATTAAACTAGCTAAGTATATTTAGATCTATATCTAAATATTATACTATTAAAGGTATAAATTCTATATATTTCATTTTATTGTAATCCAGTTAGTTAATTTCAGTTATATATGAAATTATTATCATTACTATATTCATACATCTAAATCTCACATATATATATCCTCAATGATTTATAAATTAAATTATTGTAAATACTGGAAGTATATTATATATAAATAATAATAAACTAATAATCATAAGATTTAAATAATTAAAAGGGTTCTATTCATAATAAATTATAAGTATTAAATAACTAATAATATCTCACTTAAATTAATCTGTCATAGAAAGATATTGGTGATACTTTTTCCCACATTTATATAAAACTTAATATTGAAATCTGAGTAATTTTTAAGTTGTAATATTATTCATTGATATATAACTAATTAAATATTAATATAACAACAATATATACACTATTTAACCATCTATACTCCAGTATTCCCTATCTTTTCTTCTTGGTTTCTATAAGAAAGAGTAAATAAAATAAGATCCCATTTAAACCATTATTCCATATAAAGCTTACCTTTCTTTGAATCTTTTTATGTGTCTTTTGACTAAGCAAACTATTTACATATATAATATATGTAATTACTAATGCAAAACATATTAAAAGGAACAATGATATAAAGAAAACTGAAGACATTACATATTTTATCAATTATCATGTATAATCTATAAATACTAGGAATATTAATGAGATTAGACAGAATCTTCAATATATTTATTGTCAAATATAGTTCTTAAAATTCACTTAAGACACACTTTAACACTTTTTTTTTCAATATATATAGTTTGTGAAATAATCTAAGTACTTATAATTCAAACCCAGAAGAGAAAAATCTCATATTAAATCACAATAGTCTTTGGAGATATTTAATTATATAAAATCCATATATGCCTAAAATTTAGCAATATTATATTTCCAAATAAAATTAAAGTTTTGGAAATAATTTATTTACTATATTTTAGCAATATTCCTGCACCTCTATTATACCTATTTTTAGTTACTAGTAACCGATTCCCAAGGATTTCCATTATTTACTATTAGATATTATTGGGTCATATATTGAAGTATTATTCTAATCTCACTAAAAGTTCATATTTTCCTGGTATTTAAATACGTACCTGGATCCATTTTAATGTAGAGTTTAATAATTTAATATTTACTTTATTAATATTATCAAGCAGTAAATTCTAGAAGTGTCTATTTTAACTTTAATTCTTTCTTTAAATACTAATATTAAATGTAAATCTTGTAGTTATCTATACTATCTAACCAAACAATATCATCCAGTTATTCCCACTTCACCGCATCCAACCCCCCCCCCTTTTTTTTTTTGTTTCCTAATGTAACTACAAAACACTAAAGGCGCTTGAAATTATTTAAGGCGGAGCTTTTACCGCCTTTGATTTTTATGCGGTATTATGGAATTTTGTTATGCTGTCCAGGTATAGTGGTAGCTAAAAATAGAAAGGTAAATGGTTGCTCCTATTATAGTGTGTGAAGATATTTACTGGGAATTTATCTATTAGTAATTTTTTAGCATCTTCTATTTTATACTTTGTAAAGATTAATGCATTAAGAATTAAAATAAGGAAGACGTAATTTGAATATATAAAACTCAGAGGATTAACTAGAAATGGGAGTAGCAGAAAGTATTGAAGATTTTACAGAAGATTTTGAGATTGAAATGAAGGACTTTGATGAGACATTACAAGATCATGTATTTCCATGGTTCCATATTGTACAGTGGGCTAGTGAGGACTTACCAATAAATACAGTCTTAAAGTGGAATTACAAGACTATTAAAAAAAAGGTGGAGGAATTAACAATAGATACCAATGAATTTCTAAAGAGTTGTCAATTATATAAAATAGATAACTTTTCATTAGATGATGACCAGATCCCATATGCAGAATGGGCTGCAGCCCTACTTGTATTAATACCTTCACTAAGTAATATTAGATATGAACTTGTACCACGGAGAATGAATGAAAATTTATTTTGGCAGAGGTATTTCAGTACTATACGAAATATTATTATAAGTGATGTAAGTTATGTATTATTTTCAGATTTATTTGTATATTATTTTCAAAATTATATTTTATTTATTTATTTATTTATTTATAGGTTATATTATCTACTGAAGATGTAAATGATAACTATACTAAAATAAATAATACCAGTTTATGCAATACAGACTTATATAATAAGGATATAGAATATGGAAAAGATAATATTTTACCAGATCATGCAAATGATGCAAATGTTGAGGCCAGTACATACAACACTAAAGAATCTGAATTAAGAAAAAGTAACAATACCATGTCAAATATAGAGAGTAATGAGGAACACTGTTATAATTATAGTCAGGATATTAATATTTTGGAAAAAGTGAATTTAGATACAGAAAAAGTAGATCTTAAAGATATATTTCTACATTCGAATAATGAGGAAACAAAGATTTTGGATAATTTACCTGTAATCCAAAGTGATAATGTAATTATTGAACCAATGTATGGAACAGATATACTTTGTAGTGGAAATATTGAAGACAAAGTTAATACTTATGAAACTACTAATGAAGATCATAATAATACTTTGAAAATAGATAAATCTTTATATAGAGATTCTGTTGGTGAAAATAAAGAGAAATATGAAATGGTAGATAATGTGGAAAATAAACATGTATTTGAAGATTCTACTCAACATAAAGAAGTTAATAGTGAGGTTCAAGTAACCAATGAAGTTATAGATGAGAATTTAGATAAACAAAAGTTCAAATCCATGGAGAGTTGTAATATAGAAACTGAAACTAAACATATTAATACTAATGAGGAATTAATGACTTTAAATAAACATAGCCAAGATCATATTCATAATGATCAGGAATCATATTTATGTACTAAGCAACCAAATATAGAATATAATAATAATAACTCTTCTAATTCTTCACAAGTATTACTATATTCAAAACTTTCTAATTCACTGTCCATAAATAAAGAATTTGAAAAGGAACAATCACATTTAGGAGATGCACTTCATGATATAAATGAATCTAATTGGGATAATAATGATATAGATAAGGTAAATACAGAAGATAAAGGAGTAAATAAAGATTTTATAAGTAATAATAGTGATATTATAACAGACACTAAAACTTCATATCCTTTAGCCTTAAATGCAACTCAAAAAAATATTTATATGGACTAAATAAATTTATTGAATACACAAAATAATGTAAAATCTACTGATAATAAAGAATTAATAAATTCTAACAATCAAGTGATAAATTTAAATAATGAGTTAGATCACACTAATATCACATATCAAGATTTAACCTATCTAAATGATTTGAAAGTCATTTCCAAAAATGAAACTGAAATTGTGAGTGATAATCAAAGTACTAATAAGAGGAATTATGATTTAAATTCTAAAAATATTTGAGAAAGTGAATTTGGCAGAGCATTAAGTAATGGTACTATACATGATTTAGTGCAAAGTAAAGATCATATGGAAGATTTACAACAAGTTCATGGTATATTACACTATAAAAGTCTATCATCTTACCAAAACAATAATGGAAAGCACTGAAACATGAAAAGGATTATACTACTTCATACTTTATTAATAACTAATGTTCAATATTATTATTGTAGTCAATGAAATATATCTACATCTAATTATCTTAACAAATCTACAAGAATAAAGTATAATTCAAGAAAGAAAGGAATTATATATAAATAATGTATTAGGCAAATTAGTCAAAATACTTCACTATAAGTTTTCATTTACTATCTTGTAATAGTTAGATTATAAGATCTAAGATCTTTTATATTGAAGATATTTAGTCATTATTTTGACTGTACGAGAAATTTTGGGAAATATCTCTATATTTCTAGCTATCTGTACTTTGTCTAAGCCAAAGATATTCAGAATAAATTCAATATCTTCTTGTTTATTTCTATACATAAATACTTGTTTAAACATAAATTAATACATTAACATTCTAGTATTTATATTGAATAATTCAATATTAATTCATGGTAATATAACCTGTTATATTGTTTAAACATGATTTTATTAATAAACTAGCATCCTAGTTCCAATATGTACCTCATAAAACCACTTGAATAAATTTAGATTATTTAAAGGCGCATACTAACAGGTAACCTTTGAATCAGTTATAACAAATACACTAATAACTACAAAGTAATCAGACTTGGTTGTTGAGATGATTCTGATGCCATTACATTATCATTACCACTCATATCAATCTGACCTGAAAAATAGGAGTTAAGTTGAGAGTCTAGACGAGCTTTACAAGCATCAACACCCATATAACTATCTAGCGCAGCATCCTAAAGAAAAAAGAAGAAAGTTGTTTAAAGAAGTTCAAAAATTCCCCATCAATATTATTTTCAAATACTATGTAATATCATAGTCCTCATTATTGAAACATACCAAAGAAGCCATTGTTGTTTTCTGAGATATTCTATTATTTCCTTTCCCATTTCTACCTTTGCCACGACCTCCTCTCATACCACTCCTTCCTCTCCTTACATTATTACTAATATTACCTCTAGTACTAAATTTACCCCTAGTGTTAGTTTGTCTTCTTCCAAATCCAGGTTTACCTATATTTGTAATATTTCTATTATTACCTGGACGAAGTGTCTTTCGTTTATTTAGACGCCCAATACTTGTATTTACTCTACGACCACCATGTACCTCAAATATTCGACTACGGCTAGTTGTCGAGCTACTAAGAGATTGTCTCCTCTTTGCATTTCCATTTGCAATACTTGACTTTCTAAAACCTCCGAGACTGTTCCCACGACGTGATCCAGATATACCTATAAACAGAACAAATATATATATATATATATATATATATGCATATATATCTAAGTAAGAATGCAAATAAAAGAATAGGAATAATAATTGGTATATCAGTAAAATAGAATGAAAATGAAATCTCGCAACAATTCAAACCAATATCTTCAACTAAGAACCTAACATTTCCAATTATATTCAATAAGTACCAAGTATTAATGGGAAATCTAAAATTTCATTGATTACATTCAAATATATTCTAAATGTTTAGTTAAAATACTATATATATAAATGTATCTATAATTAGTCAAGTATGCAGATCAAATAGTCTAGAAATAATCCAAAAGTAAATCTTTCCAATAACACTAAATTTAAATAAAAAGTATACGTTAGATATATATCTCATTAGTAGTTTAAATATTAAATATTATTTACTTTATTTCTTAATTTTTATAGGGTAATATATCCATTTATATATAATAGTCACTAAATATATGACTAAATAAAAATAACAATATAAAATTCAAGTAACATATTACATTGAATATAATTTGAATGTTGCATGTATTACATTTCATCTATTTCTAATAGTTATCATTCCATTTACTTTTAATATTACTTAACGAACCTCGACCACGTGCAAAATTACCTCTATACTTGGTACCAAATGATCTAACCATTATTGATTTATTGATTAGTAGTAACTTAAAATTCAATTAAATCAGATAATTATTAATAAATAAGATTTAAAAAAAATTCTAATTTCTGTATCGAGTACTTTTTTAAAAGGGAAAAATAACCCAATAAGTAATATAGTTGTCTCCACTATTAGCGCCTTATGCTATTGAGTACGGTACCCCTCTATTGTACGTAATTGCATGTACTGATAAGTTATAAATATATAATTTATGATATAACTGAGGATTTCAACAAAATATATAAAATAAACAATATATACTAATAAAGGAATAATTCACTCTTTAACAAATTTAAACAATATTGTATATAAAAAATTCATATTTTAGGCTTAATAAGTATATGTTTGCCTTCTAAACGCGCTATTTAATATAGATTAGATTCTAATTATTAAATTTTATCAAGGAAATAATAAATATTTCTTAAAAAAAAAAATATTTAATTCAAGTATAAAATACCACTACTAATTTCTCTTCCTAATTTTCTTTTTATTTATTTCATGTTGATATTTTGCAGCCTCATTAATAAGAGACACTAAAAGTGATAAAATTATAAAGATTGTTATTAATGTAAATATTGCAGATATTGTTAATTTTTGTGATAAAATATTCCAAAGTGTGTTAAGTTCAAAATTCTTATAAGGAGAAGTCATGTTCTTATTACTACTATCTCCAGAACTTAATATATATCTTATATAATTTAATTCTTCTTGTATTCTTATTTTTAAATTATCTTTTCTTCCAAAAATTACTGATAATGGCCAAAATTGAACAAACCACATTATTATTTCTGCATGTTGACTATCATATCTCTTTGAAAATAAAAATACCAGAAAGGTAGTCTGAAGTAATACTTTTACAATACATTTTCCAAGTACTAAGGCAATAAAAAAGTTCCAAAATGGCATCATAAAGTGACCACATACAATACCGCATAAGTCGAACATTAAATTTGGCCAACAGCTTAATACAAAAACACCATATCCACCTAAATTTTCAATTAACTTCAATATTATAATTTTCATTAATCTTATAAATTTACCTTCATTGTTATTATTCACAATTTCTATATTAAAACTATCTAGTTGATTTTGTGTAATATCAGTTCTATCTAAATTTTTATAGTTCTCATTTGTAATCATTGTAGCTGTTTCTTTAGACAAATTAAAAGTACTTTTATAAGCTTTCACTTCATACTTACAATCATCTAAATCTTCTATTATATTTCCTTCTTTACTAATTTTATCATTTCTAATAGATCTCAGATCTTCATTTTTAATATCATTAGCATTTGCAATAAATAAATGACCTATAGCACCTTTAATATTATTATTAATATTCAAGCGAGCTTTAGCAGCTGCATATGCTGCCGCATATGGTGGAATCTCTCCTAAAACAGTACCAAATCCCCATAAAAGTGAATAAGGTAAAATTTTTAATAAGAGTGATAATAATGAAATTGGTAAATCTATTTCATTTGGCTGATCTTGTATATTACAAGGAAAATACTCACCAGGTCCTAGTATATTTCGCCACATATTAATTCTTGGATCGAAATTAAAAGTATTGAAAGTTTCGGCTGTAGATATGATAGAATATATATGAGGAAATAAAAATAGTAACCCTGTATGAAGACCACATCCAAGACCAACAGAACTCAGGAAACCTAAAAATACCCACCACACTATATTTAATATAGTAATATATAGCTCTCTATATAATTCAGTATGATAACCTTCAACAAAGCTTGTTATCCATATAATTATTCCTATTAAAATTAAGAGTATTAACCCCTTATACCAATCTGAAATAATCTTTACAACACTTTTTTTTAGAAAATTAGATACAAATATAAATGCCAATGTTAAAGTTAGCCATGGGTTTTTTAATAGATGAATATCCTTACTATTAAGATCTCCCATTAATTCTTGAGTTTTATCAATATATTTATCAGCCATCTTCACAAATATCTGTCAAATTACCTAACAAAATACGTATTTGCAGTGAATTTAGACTAATATTTAATTAGTATATTTTTGAATTTAATTAACATTTATCCATTATATTATTTTTCCATTAGATGTAAGTGCTAGGGGGTTTTAAACCATTAAATTATAATAAGAAAAAAAATACAAAAACTTAGGCGGGTTTTTTGCTTGCTATTTTTCCCGCATTATGGTGATTTTTGCATATGACAACAAGATTGGAATTATTTTATGACCGAAATCTCTTAAAGAAAATTTTATTATTCTAATTCAATAAAAGAAGATTTCTTATACTGAACTATTAATTAAACAATTATTATATTTAGTTTAAAATGATCATTTATTTGAGGTATACCTATAGACAATATAAGAGTTTTATATCTTCTACACATGCAAATTCTTAATAGTCTCGTCAACGATTTACCTAAAATCTGACAAATTTTACTTGATAATACATTAAGTACATTTCTTTTTAATATTGTTACACTATTATTTTGATTAACTACCTATATATTTCTTTACTTTTTCTCTATAGAGTAAATTTATAGATATCAAAATGAGTATAGGGATTAGATGGTTCTTTGCAATTACAGCACTTACTTACCTATTTCAGGTTAACCTAGGTATTCAAATTAATACTCAGAGTAAAAATGAAATTTTACCATATAACAAAAAAGTTACTAAAAGGAAGCTAACTGTTACTGAACTAGCAAAGTTTTCAATTGGAAAGGATAGTAATATCCAAGATAGAAGACTACAAATATCACTTAGTGATCAAGAAGTTGGAAATAGTTCTTTACCAATAAGTACTTTATTAAATAGTACTTTACCCGAGAATAAACTGAATTTACAACATTCTAGTTTAGACAAAATTTTAAAACAAGAGGATTTATCTAAGGAAAAAAATAAAAATTCTGAGCTACTCAATAACTCAAGATCTATATCAACTAATATAACAGAAACTACTAATTTTATAAATACTACTACAGTCTTACCATCAACAATATCTAATAACGAAACAGTTAAAAGTATTGTACCAAAAACTTTAAATAGGAATACAACAAATGATAATAAGAAACCATTTGATAATGTATTTCAAATGATACAGAACCCAGATTGGGTAGCTACTGATGGTGATTATCATTTAATTGAATTTTTTAGACCAAATTCAACAGAACCATTGGTTCGTTTGGTTAGTTTAAGTGTTGCTATGTATAATACTAAACAAGATACTGATGAAGCTAAGAAATTAATTGAGTTATTATTAGGACCAATTAAGGAATTTGATTCAAAAAATAACATTATGACTAATGAAGAAACATTTGATAAAAATATGAGCTCTTCTGAAGTAGAAAGTGAGATTACAGATTTCTTGGGTATATTAAGCAACATGATTTTGTTTTAAAATAGTTTAGTTTGATAGTAGAAATAAAAAAAAAGAAAGATTCAGTTTTGTATTTATTTTTTAAGGCTTAAATTGTATAGATTTAAAATATTTAATAATTGAATGTAGTTTTGCAGCTTCTTCTTTCCCATTACTTCCTAAATTTTCACAATAGTCTTCAATATTATTGAGAATATCAGAACCTTTTAAGTTATATTTTAAAAATAGTTGTTCAATATTATTAATTGGTAATGGTGCTGAGAAGAGTTTTGAATTTTGAGCTAAATATACAATTAGATGTAAAAGAATTAGATCAATTAATTGAATAGTAAATAAACCAGCATCTACAAGTTTGGAATTTTGGATATCATCTAAATTATTATCATCTAGAAAATCAAATGCTTCCTCAACATTGTTGGAATAAAATTTCCTTAATTTAAGTATTGCATCTGTCTTTATAAAATCATGTTCCACAAATTTGTTAATTACACGTTTTAAATTTTTATCTAGTAAAAAATAAAATGTAATTTGGTTAAAGAAATTAAGATATTTCTAAATAAAATATTAACTCCCATATATTAAAAGAATTATAATTCTATTTAAATTTTTTTTCTGTAAATATATAAAAAAAAGAAATATTTTTATATACTTGAGTTTATTTCTGTTAATATATATAAATTATATTTTTAATCAATTATGATGTGATTCCATAATCATTTCTTTTAATATATAGGATACTAATAAAATTAAATTTATACTTACCATTTGAGTATTGTATTAGTGATTGAATAATACTACATATATGTTCATCTAGATCACGTTGTTCAACATTTCTAACTTTTTTTTTTTTATCCAATATTTCTATTGAGTAAGCTAATAAAGCAAATAATGGTTTTAATCCATACCTATTAGGTATTAAATGAAATATAAAAATTAAATAATTTCTCAATAAATAATAATAAAAGATTCCAACTTACATTTCAACAAATAAATTACAATTTTCACTTGAATTTATTAATGAAAAAGATATTATTTTAGTAGCCAATGGACGCAAAAATATTGCTTCACGCATAAGCCTAATCATTAAATCAATACCTTCTAGCTTATTAAAAACAATTCTTGCCTCATTTTCTAATAGTATAACTGATAGAATATCTGATAAATTAAACAAAAATTCTTTTTCTTCAATAAATTTCGGTTCTTCTTTTCTTAAACCAAATTTTGCTAATGTTATCAGTATTAAATCTAAAATAGAATTATTGCAATTCTCAAAAGTATCTCGGCAACACTCTAATGAATTCTGAACAAGAATACATAGTATCTCTGCTTTATGTGCAAAATTAGAATTTATCTCTGATTTTTCAGACTTTAGGCAACTTAATAATATGTTATATAATTCTTTAGCAGCAAATATTTTATTTGAAACCTGAATAGGATCTATATCTAGTAAATTTTCTATAAGTTGTAATCCTTTAGATATAGCTGTATCTATATTTTCCTTATTATTATCTATATCTGTAGATATACTGTTTTCTAAATTCATTAATACTTTTCCAATTAAATTAAATTCAATACTATGTTCAATTGATTCAAGTATATTTAACCAGTATGTCTTATCTGTGTAATTTTCAATTGATATATCATCATCACCTTCATTTATATCAGGATCAGTAATATCACACAATATTCCTAGTATAACCCCATATATCTCATTTGCACTAGTATTATTTATAAAATTATGTTCTTCTTTAATATATAATAGTTGTCTAAAAATATTCATACCATCTAATTCAATAAATTTTAGAGTTATCTTCCTTGATACTCCAATCATCCATAATTCTGTTATTTCACTACTTATTAAACTATATATATCTACTACATTATTAGAATCTTTATATAGCCTTGATAATTTTGATTTTAAAATATCTAGAAAACTATTTAAGTTTTCTATTGTCAAACTATTAACTTTTGTATTATCAATATCTTCAATAGTATCTTCTTCCTTCCGAATAGATTTTTTTTCTTCCAAACGTATTTTTTTATTATGTTCGCATTCCATCTAATATGCTAATTCTTTTCTAGTTTTTTAGTTAAATTCTACTATTGAGAAATATGTTTAAAAAGACTCAATAAAACTAATGGTATTTGTGTTATGTAATAAGCCGCCTAAGATTACTATAAAGTTATTCCTTATTAATCTTAATCTAATTATAAAGAGAAATGATATAGTTAGAAATAAGAACAAGTAAAACATATATAATATATCTTGTATATAAAATAGATAATTTCTTAAAATCTAAGCTATAAAGTGTAATTTCTATAATTTTAGCTTCTATAAAATTACTTTAAGATTATATTACTCATAATATAGAATATTTTATTACTTTTTTCTTTAAAAAAAAATAAATTTATGTTTATTTTAAATTTAATTTAATTCATTTTAATATTATTGTAAATATTTAGGAATATATAAATGACCAATATATTTCTAAATGAGTTAATAAGCTAAATAAAACTTATAAATTGAAAAATTAATAAAATATAAAAAAAAATTAAATAAATAGCTTTAGTGATATTCAATTTAATAAATAAAATTTATATTATTAAGTATGCATGTAGAAAAATAATTCAAGATCTAAAAACTAAAAACTAAATTATACCCGCTAATATTACTAACTCTGATCCAAATATATTACTTAAATTTAAGCGGGTAAAGGGTATCGAATTAACTTTGGAGTATAGATAACTTCTAACTTTAAAATTTGAATACTCTTTAGATTGCAATTATATGAGATAGGGGTATAGATGTTTTTTTTTCGCAAGAAAACGGATAATAATGAAGGAAAATGTGAAGTAGATGTTGACTCAGCAAGGGAGAAAACTTTAAAGGCAGCACAGGCTCTAGAACAAACTCAGAAGGAATTGGAAGAAAAAGAATTGAAATTAGAACAAGAAGCAGCCAAACTTGCACTACAAGGTGATAAATCAGGTGCAATAATGCTTCTTAAACGTAAAAAACTCATCACACAAGAGAAAGAGAAACTAGCTAATTCACATTTACTACTAGAACAACAGTTACTCAATTTGGAAACTATAAGAACACAACAAATGACAATGTCTGCATTATCAGCTGGTATGATAGCTCAACAATCAATAAGTTCATGTCTAAATACTAATAAATTAGAGAAATTATCTGAAACTATAAAAGAGCAACAAGATCTTCAAGATGAAATATCCCAAGTATTAGCTCAATCTCTACCTACAATGAATGAAGAAGAACTTTTAGAAGAATTAAGTGCAATACAAGCTCAAGAAATAGATAAGAAGATAATTGAATCATCTGCAAGTATATTTGAGTCACTAGATAGTATATCTGATAAGACTAAAAATCATGGTGAATCATCAATGATATCTAATAACCGTAAAATAATTATACCATAATTATATTTAATAGGAGAAAAAGAAGAAGTTAATATTAAATATATAAATACTAGATAATTAATAAGAAAAGTAATCAATTTAAATTTAACTTAAAATATTGGTTAATGTTCCTCTTTATTACTTAATATTATTTTTAAACGAGGATATTCAACAATAGTTTGATCTGACAAATTCTCACCTAAAGTAAAATTTAAATTCATTTTAAAAGGTTTTACAGATGACTTGAAAGATGAAAGGAAAACTTCAACTTTATCATTTTCAATCATATTGATTAATTCACTCTCTTCTTTTATATTCAATTTATTTAACAGTTGTGGATATTCAGATTTATATAAATCTAATATTATATTTCCTAACATATCCTTTTCAGAGAAATTTCCACTAATTAATATACTATCTTTACTTTGAAATATACATTCAATTTTCCAGTATATTATATTTAAATGCTTGTTGTAATATGTTGTATTTGTTTTTCTAATATACATATCTTTAACTGGGCAAAATTCAATTTTTATTTTTCTATCTAAACAAGCTTTTTTTAAAAGTGGCATTGGACTAGTTCTATCACGTTTATTACTATCTTTTATTACCTTAATCAATGAATCTTTTTTTACTGTACTTGGGTAAATTACATTATCTCTATGTAAATTTCTCACAGCTGCATCTATTACTCTACGTGTATCTTCCAGAAACTTAAAATCAGTCCATAATTCATTTTCATTATATTGACTTCTAGGTATTAATTTACTTGTTAATGTTTTGATACGATCTCCATTGCACCCAGATAATTTCTTATGAGCTTTTACACAAGATAAACAACATGACTTTACTAGACATGCTGGACAAGTGTATTTAGCATCATTAGTACAATTATGGCATATTCCATTTCTATCCTTATTGATTAAAGTTGCATATGTCGTTTCTATACTTTTATTAAACATTTCAATAACTTTAAATATGTCATACCCCGCTATATTTGGGAGCGGGTATATAATATTAGTTACTATACGACATTTCATAAGTAGGATTTTAACATCCTTACTAAATATATGTTTCCTAATTGTTTAATAGTATTTAATAGATGTTCGAATATTATTAGCTACTTAATAACTTAATTTTTGAAATAATTAATATTTGGAATATATAATATAATATGACAATATTTGTATCGGATAGTATAAATGATATATCTTCTGATATAACAGAAGATGATGACTATCTTTTAGATGGTGAAGAATATAATGATGAATTTAAATTATTACCAAATGCTAAATGCTTATTTGATGATTTTGAGTCGGAATATGCAAGTGTTGTATGGAAACATATGAAGGAAGCACATAATTTCACTTGTTCAAAGTATATTTTTAGAGATAATGCATATGATCGTGTAATACTAGTAAATTATCTTAGAAAGTGCCAAAATGATAATCTAGATGTTGAGGAAGTATGTAATAAGATAAATGAAAAAAGTGAATTTTGGGATGATGAAAGGTTTTGGAAATTAACTTTAGAAAATGACAGATTAATTTTAGAAGAGGATTGTGAAGAGGAATATGAAGGAGATGATGATAATTGTATGCCTATAAATAGTAATGATAAATATAGAAATATATGCATATATAGTGAAATGACAACTGAAGAAGAGAATAAAATTTTAAAGAAGAAAATAAAGTCATTATCAAATATTATAGTAGAGCTTCAAAAAGTAATTAAAAATTCTGAAAAAAAAAACCTTGAATCATATTCATCTCAATCTAATATATCACTTACTATTCCAAATATTGAAGAGAAACATATACCTTTACTAGAATTTGAAAATCGATTACTTGATTTTCCACTTGAAACAAATAAAGAGTCAACAGAAAAATTCATTTATGAAGATGAGTCTTATTTTAATTCATATTCTCATTTGGATATACATAGAGAAATGATACTAGATGAAGTAAGAACTAATTCATATTTTAACTTTATTACTAATCCAATAAATTCCAAATTTTACTTTAAAGACAAGATAATACTTGATATTGGTACAGGAACAGGAGTTTTGAGTATATTTGCAGCTAAAAGTGGAGCTAAATGCATAGCTGCAATAGATGCAGCTGAAAATATACTAGAAAAAGCTAAGGTAATAGCTCAGAAAAATGGTCTTTGTAATAAAATAAATTTTATATATGGTAAATTAGAGAATTTAGATTTATATATAAATGGTAATGAAGTTGTAGGTGTTTGTAAAGAAAGTAAGCCTCCAGATAAATATCAAAAATTTAAATGTGATGTTATAATATCAGAATGGATGGGATACTGTTTATTATATGAAAGTATGCTATATACTATTTTAAATGCACGTGATAAGTATCTAAATTCTATGGGATATATATTTCCATCTTCTGTATGCCTACAAATATGTCCAGCAGATTACCACAAAATGATAGATGAGTGTATAGTACCATGGAATAATAAGTTATACGATCTAGATTTAAAAGAGTTGACTCCATCACTTCAATCTTTAACTGGGTCTCCTATTGTAGAAATTGTCCCAGTAGAATTGTTGCGCTGTAGTGAAATGACGAATCTAACGAAGATAGATATTAAAACTATAACAGTAAATGAGCTTCTATCGTTAAGACAGCCATTTAAAATAAATATAGTGCCTAAGGAGACTGAGTTTGCAACTTCACTAGTTATTTCATTCACAACAGAATTTAATGTTGAGAATGCTAACAAAAATCAGATCTTTCCATTGATTATAGAAACTTCACCATTTAATAAGCCTACACATTGGAAACAAACAGTACTACATTTAAGAGGACCCAATAATACTCTACTAAAAGCAGTTGATGTCTTAACTGGATATTTAACTATTACTCCAAATATAACAAATAAGAGGCATATAGACATTTTAATTGAATTATATAACACTAAAACAGTGGACGGTAACCATTATCCTATTATATCTAACCACTATTCACTAAATTAAAAAATACGTATTAATATTGTAAATGATATTATTCATTAAAAGTACAAATAAATTTAATAAAATAAGTAGTGAAATATGATTTTATTAATTAGTCTAATATGTTATAGTTTATATATTATGATATAAAGCTTGAAGATTTCCCTAACTAATTTGTTATATTTATATTTTGTCATTTCTTAAATATTGCTTAAGCATCTTCTTTGTAACTTGAACCACTCCATTATGCTCTCTCACTCCTTTCCCACTTATATTATTCGAATATTTTCTTTTATTACGCTTCTCACGTTTTTCAAGCTTATTTAAACGTTCAGCCTCCATAATATTGGCACTTTTTCCTACCATCAAGGATACATTTAACTCATTTTCTAAAGCTTTTCTTGCTTCAATATGCTTTTTTGTAGCCTTTTTGCGAGCTAATAATTCTGGTAAGGGCATTTTCTGTGACTTCCGAGTTCTAAATCCAAGTGCTTTAGCTTGTATATCTTCATATTGTTGCCTTTGAAATTTCCCTAGATGAGGATATACCAACTTCCTTATATCTCTAATTGTCTCATTAAATATATTTCTCATATTATCTTGATTATGAAACTCTTTATTCTTTTTATTCTTACTCATATAGTCAAATTATACCTTAATAAGAAGAAAATACAATTCTACCTTTAATTATAAGTATTCTATAGTGCAATATAGATAATATATATATATATACAGCGCCTATATATTTAGCTCATGCAAAGATGCCACAGGTACTGAGGTATATTTGTTAATATGGACTATTAAATAAAGTATAAAATGATCAATAGATATAAATATATATAGCTAATTATATATAATAGTTATCTGAATTTTTATTCATATTTAAGTACCTGTATTTAATTCAGGTTGCGATATTTCAGTACTATTATTTTGTTCTATCCCTGTTTGTAGTCTTGATATAACTGATGTATTTGTTCTAGATATTGATCCAGACTCACTTTTTATACTATTTTGACTGTTAAGTGAAATCAGTTGGTAATTTGTATAATAATCTATGGTATCCTGTTGTAGCTTGATGCTAGTAGATTCTGGTAGACGTCTGATGAGGCGACCTATTAATAATAAATACTATCTCGTTATCTTTTATTTTAATATAAAAGAAAACATACCTGGATTTCCACTCCATTCAGTAAAAGGAGGTATAACAGTATCAGGTGATATTACAGTATTTGGTAATATGATGCAGTTATCCTTGATTATACTAGCATGACCTAAGACAACAAAATTTCAGTAATAGTAGTAAATATTATAGTACATATGAATTACATACCAATAATACAATTGTCTCCAATTAATATATTTGAACCAATTGATGTTGCCATTACAATTGAGTTTTCCCCTATATGTACACAATCACCAATACTTATTGGAATAGATCCATATTTCCTAATAATAATTTCAGTTATTAAATAATAAATCCTCAAATCTAAAATATATATGATATTATGTTAATAGTAAAGACTTACTCTTTAAATCTCTTGAAAGAAGGCCGTATAATGCAGTTTGGTTCCAATATTACATATTGACCAATTCGTATAACAGCTAAATCACCACTAGTAGGAGACAGAGAGTAAATAATATAATAGTAAGATTGTATATATATTGCTTTTATAAACGTACCGTAGTATAACTCCTTGGTCTATAATACATGTACCTAATAGGTGGATATTCTGACTTCCGCATAGGATAGTTTTACGGCAAACAATATTCCCTAATAATTAAATATGTAATATTAAATAATATTTCCTAAATATAAATCAAATGAATTCATACCTGATGCAGTTTGTATATACTCTTTCCTATTTCTTTTAATAGGGAATCTTTTCATTTTTCACTTTTTAAGGTATTACCCTTCTCTTTCTTTTCTAAATAGACTTTATTATTTAAAATCCAAGATTATATCATATAAAGCTTATTATATATGATATTTCACAAAGTGAGAGATAATAATTTCTCTAGTAAAGTGTAAGGGGTGATTATCTAAGGTATTGCATGTGTTTCAATATATCACTCTAACAGGTTAAGAAAAGAATGGGGAAATTGTCAACTGTACTGAAAAATTAAGCGGTATTAAAAAAACCGCTATAATTTAATTGTCTCGTCTCAAAAATTCTCTACTTGAGCTAATTGTAAATTTGAAATTTTACTTAAAATTTAGTTATTTTGAGTAATTCCACTGCAAGTAAACCGTGAGGATAGGAGCGGCTACTTTGTAGTTTATTTCTATATTTATTTTAATTTTTATTTATAGACAATAAACAAAAATGTCAGATATTGAAGTAGAGCGAACAGCTGAACAAATACATCTAGAACATGAAGTAGTTACTGATTTAACTGCAGCCATTAGAATTGTACTTAGGAATTCGGCTGTGCGTGGTGGTTTGATTCGTGGTTTGAATGAAGTAGTCCTTGCTCTGGACTCTAAGAAGGCTCAAGTTTGCTTTTTATCAGAGTCATGTGAAGAAGACTGTTACAAACAACTAGTTGAGGCTTTATGTCGTGAAAGAAATATCCCATTAATTACTGTCCCTGATTCAAAGGAATTAGGTGAAATGGCAGGTTTGTGCAAGGTTGACAGAGAAGGTAATCCTCGCAAAGTTGTAGGTGCTGCATCTGTGGCAGTCACAGACTATGGTGTAGAATCTGAAGCTTACCTCTATCTTCAGAAACACATTGCTGAGAATTGTCATACATAGATATTTAGTACATAAATAGAATTAGCTACTTTCTAATACACGTAAATGTAATATGTAACTTATTTTTTTTCTCTTATATATCTTTAAAAGGAATTGCTGTGCTTGTTAGTCATTATGGTATTGTTCTTTAGGTAAATATATACAAGCGCCTTGGATATAAGATTAGATAATAATTCTAATTATATGACTTTTTCCTGTTGAAATTATGATTGAGAAATGTGTTAAGTGTATCAATAAATCAAATGCTAAGGAGCTAGCTTGTTTGCTTGGGTTAAATTGTAGTATAGAAGATACTACAAATTTGAATGAGGAAATAGACGTGAATAGTTTAACTAAGAAAGGAGCTACTTTACTACATTTAGCCTGTGAAAAACAGGATCAAGAATGTTTAAAAGTTCTACTTTCTCATCCCTATATTAATATCAATATTATAGACCCTTTAACTGGTTGGACTCCCTTAATAACTTTAATTAACTCAGGAGGAGATAGAGATTGCTTGGATATACTGCTTGAAAAAAAACCGAATTTATTACTCTGTGATAAATTCCTAGAAAATTCACCTTTACATTGGGCTGCAAAACTAGAGCTACCTCATGTAATATATCGTTTAGTTAAAAGTGGAGCATCAATTAATTATGTAAGTAGATATTCAGGCCTCACTCCATTACATGTATCTATTATAGATGGTTGTGAAGAATCTGCAAGTGAATTAATATCATTATCAGCTGACCCTATGATAAGAGATGATGACTACGAGGGATATACAGCTTTGCATTTAGCTGTAATTAATAATTTACCCAACATAGCTATCAATATATTAGAATCAAAATCTTCAATAGATACAAATAACTGTATTGACAATTCTGGAAATACTCCTTTACACTTAGCTTATAGTCAAGGATTGGTTGCATTAGCAAATAGATTAGAAAATTATGGATTTGATAATACACGTGAAAATGTAAATGGTGAAACTCCAATAGACTTGTACAACAAGTGGTTACAAACAAATAAATTAGATAAGCAAATTATACAGGAATCCAAACGAGGTATAAAGGAAACAAGGAATAAGAAACATCACATAGGTATAGATGAAATAATCGAAACTCCAGTTTCTCAATTCTTTATTAAATATGGTTTAGCAGAAAAAAATACATCAGAAAAAGATAACAAGAAGAACATTTGTAAAGGTGAATTTTTATTTAAGCTATTTTATAAAGCAGGATATACTGAAGTAGATAATAAATTTGTAGAGTTGACTGATTTATATATTGCAAAGATAGGAGTTAAAGATGCAGCAGTTAGATCAAATATACTTAGAGCTATACAGCAAGAACTTAAATATAATCAAGAACAATTAGAGAAATTATTACAAGAAAAAGCGAAGTATAAAAGAAAAAAAACTGCAATTTACATAATAATTGGATTATTGTCATGTATTGTTATTTTCTATATTACATATATTTTTCTACAAGCAGTAGTAGATAAACAGAGCAATTTACCGAGAGGTAGCAGAAGTACTACAAGGAACAAGAAATCACACTCTTATTATGCTAAAAGGAAGGCACAATTTGATCTTTAACATTTCTATTGCACCCCCTATATTTCTTAAATAAGACGATTGCCTAAATTAAAATTTAATGATGTATTGCATAGAATTAAAAACAAGAAATACTTAAAAGAATGGAACTAGTCCATATCCTTAATTATACTAGAAGATTAATGTCTACCAGATTTCCCTTGAAATACACGCACCGGTGATACAACCTCCACAGGAATATCTAAACCTAATCCTACAAGCATATCCTTTGTATCTTGATCTACAAGGATTATATCTGGTTCAACTTCAGATTTATCAGGCAAACGTTCCATACGGCGTTCTTTTTCCTCTTCTTGTAATTTGAGAGAGATACCACGCACTGGCCCCTTTTGTATTCTTCTCATTAAGTGGGTAACAAATCCTGCAATTTTATTTCTGAGACGTTTTGTTGGAATATGGGCTACCTCTTCAGATATCTTCTTATTTGTTTGAAAGTCTAATGTTAGCTTTGATACATACTTCTCTACAATTAGACGAGCTGCCCTCTTAACTGTCTTTGTTCGCACTCTACCCATATTTAGTCAAGTGAAGGAAATATCTAGATCAAATTTTTTCCCTTATATACTGTAGTACAGGAATAACCTTTGTAAGAAGAAAATTACTTGAGCGCTTTTAATAATATAATGATCTATTTTATTAATTAATTATATTTAAGTTAATAATACTATCAATGTAGACACAATATTAAAAATACAATTATTCTTGAGTAGTTTATAGGCAAATATTTTGACAATCATACTATAGCCTATACTAGACAAGAGTATTAATTTTGCCTATTAAATAAGTATATCATTGTTGACACCTACATCCAAACCGTCTCGTCTCAAATAAACCGGGAAAATTTATGGCGCTGTTTATATAAAAGGTATTATTTCCATTTAGTAGAGTGTCGTCAGACTTTCAAAAAAAGGTTTAATTGAGCCTTTACTACTAATACTACTATCCTTATTTAATTGTGTATAATTATAATATTTTATGTCTACAAATACATAATCTGTGGCCTAAATTAATGAGGGATGATAATTCAAATTTACAATCTAAGGAGGTAGAAAGTGATCCGGCCACTTCTTTATCATCATGGTTACTTTGCTTAGAAGAAGATTTAGATAGTGAAATATATGTAATATTACGTGATAGTAGGCAGTTCAAAGGTATATTTCGAAGTTTTGATCAGTATGGGAGCTTATGCCTAGAAGCAGTCTATGAAATAATTAGCAATAGTAAACAGGAATATACCCAGATATATTTAGGCTGCATGATATTTCGTGGTGACAGCTTAATGTTGTGTGGATTAATTGATGAATATGCTGCTCCATTTAATGCTATTAGGAAACCATTGGTAGATATATTGAAAGATAATGAAGATAATAAACTTAGATGTATTAAAAAGGAATCCAGCGTATTTGAATGGGTACCTGATGAGACAATCTAGTTTTTTTTAATAGATTTGTATTCCTAATTATATCTATACTTCTATTTTCTAGTTAATAATATGAATACATTATTTAGCACACACTACAAATCTTGCACTTTTACACTTATATAGACGCGCTTAGCCAATTAACTTTCCCCTCTCCACTTTCGGAAATAGTTTGTTATGCTTTTACTATAGTCTTGGTGAACTAGTTATAAGGCTTGATTCTTTTATGTTGCAAATATCTGTATTAATATAACTATGAATATTCAGGAATCTCAAAGGAATGCAATTGGCTCAATGCTAAATTTGTCTTTACAACCTGGGTTTGGTAATAATATGATAAATCAAAGTGCCATCTCCACATCTAATACAACTACAACTAATGATATCTGGATTTTAGAGGGGCCACATATATGGAAAGTATTAATATATGATAAAGTTGGACAAACTATATTATCACCACTAATGAAAGTCGGCAGTCTACGCCATCATGGAGTAACATTACATATAAATTTAAATACACCAAAAAGCGTTATACCAGAAGTACCTGCACTGTATTTTATTTGTCCAACAATAGAAAATATAGATAAGCTTTGTGAAGATATACAGAATAAATATTATGAAAGCTATTATATTAATTTTATTAGCCCTTGTTCAAAACAGGTACTAGAATATTTCGCTAAAAAAGTCATTAAAACTGGGAATGTTAGTAAAATTACAAAAGTTATAGACAGATATTTAGACTTTATATCTTTATCTCCAACAAAATATACCCTTGGAATGGATAGTGTTTATTCATGCTTTCATGGAAATAATAGAAATGATGATAGTATTCAAGCTACTATAGATCGCATAGTTAGTGATCTAACTTGTGTAATCTCTTGCCTTGGAATAATCCCAATTATACGTTGTTCAGGTAATATGACATCTCCTAGCCAAATTATAGCTAGACAATTGGATTCTAAACTAAGAGAATTACTTAAACAATCAAACACAAATTTTCCCGTTATTACTGGTAACCATAGACCAGTTCTTATATTATTAGATCGTGACATTGACCTTTCTGTTATGATAAATCATACATGGATATATGAAGGCTTAATACATGATGTATACAATCTTAAACTTAATAGAATTTCTATACCAGATGAATCAAATAATGGGTATAAGGCATATGATCTAGATTCCAATGATTCATTTTGGCGTCAATATTCTGGTGCTCATTTTACTGATGTTGCTAATGCTGTTGCTGAATTACTTAACGATTATAATAAAAAATTAGCAGAGCTTAACTACAATAATGAAGACTCCACACAAGTAGCTTCCAATTTGGCTATAGCTATACATGCACTCCCTGAAATGACTGAGAAAAAACGCAGTATAGATATTCACACTAACATTGCCACAGCTCTCGTTAATGAAATTAAAAAAAGGGAGCTAGATAAATTGTTTGAAATTGAGGAGTCTTATGATACAATACCAACAGTTTCTGGTTGTATAAATCAAATAGATTTACTTTTTACACCTACAGATTCTGACAATAGTAAGTTTACTGATATAGATAAGTTCAGAGTTATATTATCTCTATGCTTACATGAACGACATGGAAATAATATAACTTCACAAAATATTGAATATCTTACCAGACACTTTAATAATAAGGCAGAATATGTTGGAATTTTAAATTATGTATGTAAAAGACGTGGAAATAATTCTTTTAACCTTTCTTTTAGTAACTCTGATATCTCACCTAATACATCAAATGTGGTATCCCAAAATGTGTCATCTGGAATTACAAGTTTAGCCAAAAATATGGGTGAGAAAGTATTTGATATGGCTGGTAAGAATATTTTGCAGGGTGTAAGGGCACTTTTGCCTTTAACAAAGTCTCTAAAGATAACGAAGATTATTGATTCTTTATTGGAAAATAAGACAAATACATTCTCAACTACAAATTCACAATTGTCTTCTTCATTAAATAGTGAAGAATTTCTATATTTTGATCCAAAACAACCGTGCCAACCAGGAACTGATTCTAGTAATGTAGTACGTATAAAGACATCATTCAAACAAGTGATAGTTTTTATGATTGGAGGTGGAAGTTTTGTTGAATCTCAAGCTATACAGAATTATGCTGATAAGGCTCAGAAGAATATTATATATGGATGTACTGAGTTTATTAATCCGAATGACTTTATTGAAGAGCTTAATAAAGTGGCAAATTCGTAGTTTTATAAGAAATATTGAATATCACTTAAAATTTTACAATATATAGAAGTGCATATAAAGTCTTCTAAAAGGATAAACTCGTCTTCAAATGCGCCATATTTGCGTAAATATTTCAGATATATTGAGGCCACCTTTGACACTAATAAATTTTCAGGTGTTAAAAATAGAAACATTCTTAATATTTATAAATACAATAAATGGATTAATATCTAGATTCGAGGTTTGCAATTGAAGTATTAAATAAATAATTAATATTGTTATTGTGAATACTTGTACAAATAATACATTTCGATTATAGGGTAATAAATATGGATACAAATACTGGTATAAGAAGGCCTTATGAATATTACAATGTAGCCATATACTGTACATTATCTTGTTTATTTTTTCATATTTTGGAAAGTATTCCTACGGAATATGTACTACTTTCATTTTTACCTAAGAGAATAAGAGAAAAGATTAATGAAGAATTAAAAAAGAAAGAAAGAATTAAGGCGAAACATCTACGTATCCGTGGAATAGCGTTTATTCATGCTATAATATCTAGTTTACTTGGATTATATACTTTGTTATTACCTACAGTCCGAGATAATCCCTACGGCTCAACTCCTTCATCGTGGATTTATATTGGTACATTTTCATTGGGATACTTTCTATGGGATATAATCATAATATTAAGGCAATGGAGGCAAAATAATGATTCAAATGTATGGCTATTTCATGGAATAGTTTCATTTATTGCATTATTTAATTCATATATTATACAAGAACAATGTTTAATAGGTCTACTTGCTAGTGGAATGGTAACAGAACTATCAACTATCTTATTAAGTATAAAATATTGCTATTATAATGCTGGTGACAACGAATCTAGGTCATGCAAGGTTATTAGTTATTTGTTTGTGCTAACATTCTTTTTAACAAGAAATGTTCTACTTCTCTACCAGATAAACATTGAGCTCTATAGAGCATACCAATTTGCTCCATCATATAGGTCAAAAGTTTATATATGGTTCTTTTTCCCTATAGGTGAACTGTTTAATTTGTTAAATATTTATTGGCTAATTAAAATTATAACTGTAACAAAGAAATCAAAGAGAAGGTAATATTTTGAACATAATTGATGAAATAAACGATATTGAGACATTTTAAATTTACAAATTTGAATTTATAATACAATAATATGAAATAGAAGATTAATTTTCTACAAAGTAAATTAATTAATGTGAATTATTTTACTTAATTTTATACTGATATCATCTTTAAGTAGGCTGCATTATTTATTGAGTCATATACACTAACTATACCTAGTAGATTCTTGTATAATGGATGATTAATTGAAGTAAATCCATATATTGTCATACTAGATTTGTAGTAATTTTCTAGTTTTGATGTGTTCTCATTTATGTCAAATAACTCGACAATCTTATCTTCACGTGCTACAGTCAATAATGGTTTTGTTGAAACTTTAAGGCAATCTATTGAAGAGATTTTTAGGTTTGAATGATTAAACACATTAGATTGTATTGAAAATAGGGGTCCACAACTTTTCCTATTATCAAAGATATCAACAATACCCTTATTTAGTAGTGCTCTTGCAAATAAAGAAGTATCTTCAATATAAGTTAACTTGCAGGTTGTAAATTCACTAGATATAATTCCTCCTTGCCAACCTTGAATACAATCGGAAACAATTGATGTTGAATATTTAGTTGGAGTTCTTAAATCTAAAGATAAAGCAGCTCCATTATTAAAAGCTACATATATTGTATTTGTTGTATGGCCATAGCATACATCCATTAATTTATATTGCTTTAGGTGGCCGACATCAAATATAATATTAGCATTTGTATTAAACGTATATTCTAAAGGTTTCGTTTTGTGATCTACAGTAGTACCATTATATTCTATATCCCATAGTAAACAACGACCATCATATAAAGAGGAGACAATTTCATATGGATTATATTCATTAAAGCGAAATCCTGTAATATTCATTGCAGGTACTCCAATTATATTGGGATTATTAGTCCTCTTACTTGAATCTGGCAGATTATAATGCCTCATTTTTGTATTTTTTATAGCTAACTTACATATTAACTCATTCTCTTTAAAGAGATGTATATCATCATACGCTATTGCTATAATTTTATCTTCTGATTGTCCAGTATACTTAGGCATCCAATGTATCCCTCCTACAGGTGGAAATACATATTTATAAGTATTTCCAACTGAGAAATTATCCTCTAAATGATCGTAGCAGATAATATCAACACTACTATTGCCAAAATTTAAGTTACAGGCAGCAATATAAGTCAGATGATCATATTCACGTATTTGAGATGTATCTAACAACTGAGCAATAAATGGTGTCTGTGTAGCAGATATCTCCATTACCAGTGAGTAATGCAATGCAGCATATTAATATATATTCAGTAAAATATCTTCTTATGGTAGTCCTACTGAGGTAATACAAAAATAAACAATATAGCATCATCTATATAGTTCATTGTTAGCCTTCGATACCTTTTTTGGCGCTATATAGCGCCAAATATTGAGGCTTATTTTTATTATAGGATTTGTTACCTAGTGTATTAACTTGTAAGTTATTTATTTACTTTTGAATCCGATAGATAGTAACTCTTCCTTCATATATAAGGTTGAATTATATGATAGGAATAATTGCTAGTATTATTAGAGAGAATTGATAATACAAGTTAGATGAAGGATCTAATTTTGGACTTTACTTCTAAAGGAAACATCTGTAATACTAATACATCTCTTAGTGAGTTATGGAAATCTCTAGACAATTTAATTACATATAATCCTGAGCTGTATATTTCATTAGTCAAACAACAATTTAGTGATAAATTTACTGAAAAAGTTGTAATGGTTAATTCAGCTTTTGCTACTGAATCTGGTATATATTATAGCGAAATATCTACACAGGGAAGATATACAAATTTTAAGTCAAGAAAATTAGGAAAGGTTATAATTAGTGTTGGTTATACAGACGATATGTTATTACCTCAAGTACAAGAAAAATCTGGAAATTATAGGGATATATTAAATGTGGAAGAATTAAATATAGCTCAACTAACAACAAGTTTTGCTGATTTACCAAACAATGTAAATACAAATACACTACATGTAGAGGTGGTCCTTCATACAATGGTTATAGAAAGAGCAGTAGAAGATGAGTTATTTAAAAGATATATGATTTCAATTATTCACGATAGATTACTTATAAAGTTACGAAATCAAGATGATAAGAAAGGTTATTTATATTACATACTTATTCAAGGGAAAAATCAAGGTTATATACCTAAGAGTGGAAGAATAGAAGACCTATGTTTTTATTATGATGAGATTAAAGTATCAAATATAAAAGATGAAAGATCGTGGGACCATCTATTAAGCTTCACTTGCTACAAGAACTTTACTGTAGAATCTGATACAGCATCTAGTGAAGAAATTGAATCAATTAAAAATCTAATTATTAGTAAATCAGTAGAGAATACAGAAAGGTTAGCCACTAAAAGATTTGTATATAAATCGACAGAATTATCTACTGTTAATTCTTCCTTAAATAAAAAACTAGTTGAGGAAATAGATGTTCCTAATGAGGCTGGGAAGTTACCACATGTATGGACAGTAATATCAGATAAAAATGGTGCAAATGTCTCCAGTTGCTATGAACCAATATACTGTAAAGCTTCATTTAGGGAAAACAATATTTCAGCTTACCTTAGTAAGCATCATAATAATGATCAACCTATAGTTGAAATAATGCTCAAAAGCTCAGAAATTCTGGTACAAAATCTTGATAAAATGTCTGCTCAAGTTAGTAGTCAAATTTTACGATTATCATATGACTCAAATCTTATATGCAGTATTCAGCTTAATCAGCTTATATCTAGTTTTCATGTTTGTCCAATATGTAAACCTTCCTTCATTATTGATAGTTGCATCGTATTTTGTAATAGTAAACATATCTGGATTGCTTTACCTATATATAACACTTGTTCAAAACTTGTATTATTATAAACAAAGTCAAATTTAGAAATTATAAATATATTATTTTAAAAATATTTTTCTAGTAGATATATACATTATTACCACATTATATTATTGATTTACTACACAGATATTGTCACTATCAAATTGAGCCCCTTTCTCCTTTAAAATTGAAAATATATCGATATTAGATGAATTTCCAAACCATCCAAGACGATCTGCTATCAAGTGTAAATTATTACAGCCATCACAACGAATAATCACTACACCATTGTGATATGAGTGTTTACTAAATTTCTTTATAATAGGATTTTGACATTTATTGCATTTGCAGCTCAATACATAAGTTCCTTCAGGACCATGATTAGTTGTACCTCTTATAGAATTTAGTAGATTTGAATATTTTGGTAAAGATGTGTACAAGAAACTTCTTTTACAGGCTTGTCTACCTAAGTAAGCTTTCTTTGCAATATTATACATTCCAACTAAGAAGTTGTATCTTAATAAAGTTGTAGGTAGAGACATCACTAAAGAGTATCTATAGTAATCTATTTCCAAATTTTTATAGTAAATATAAATATACTTCTATATTTGTGCATTAGTAATGTACTTCTTCTAATTTATGCTACTAATTAGAAGTACTTAAGTTATTTCCTAGAGAAATGAATATTTTAACTCCATATAGTGGCGGGAGAATGGTACCGCTGGTGCACTACATTAGATATTAAGTAAAAAAAGACGTCAACGCATGGTATAGAAAGCTTTCGTATGTACCAATATAGTAGAAACTGTGAAATTTATCATTTTTCATATTATTAATAACTTTTTTGTACCCATATTGGGAATTAGAAATGCCAGGAGAATTAGTTGATCGCCTACAGAGAGTAAGGGCTCAGGTAGATGATAATGCTGTACATTACGTGGGAGGTGGAAAGGCTTCGCGTGCAGATGCAAGAAACTCAGTCTTTAAATTAAAATATAGATTTGCAACAATGCCTGAAAGAAATCGTATTCGCATTATGATGGATATGTTTGGACATGTCTTGGGAGAACATGATCCCTCAGATGATGAAGACTGGGGAAATTGGAATAAGGATAAAGTAAATGTATGTAAATCTGTGGAGAAATTAGAACAGTCAGCAGATATGGGAGCTGTTTTGGTTTTGGAGTTTGAGAAGGTCACACAAGAAGATCAAGAAATGGAGGAAAATTTAATTGACACGGAACACGCAACCGAAAAAAATAAACAAACTGAATCTGTTGATAATGCGAATGTCAGCAAAGCAATTTTACAAACTAAACATAAAACAGCAAAGGAAGTACCTGAAGATGTATTGGAATTACCTTCTCAAGAGGAATTAACAAATAATGATGAAGGAGAGTTACGTAAATTTAATACATTACAACGTGAATTTATGTTGCAAAATTTAACAGAATGGTATAGAGAAATTGTCAAACAATATAAAGAAGGTGTAAAATTGGTAAAGGTTGCAAGAAGTGGAAAGAAGTTTATCCGTGTTGTTAAGTTAACTGATTCAGGTTTCTTTGAAATATCATCTGTAACTTCCAAAACTGATCGCAAAGTTCACTTAACTAGTATAAAAGAAGTAGATCTAGGGATCGAAGCGTTTGAATTCAAACAATGTGCTAAAATCAATCCTCAGAATCCCCCAATTCCTGAACTCTCTTGTGTACTTAATTTACCTGATAAAAAGACTCTTTGTTTGATGTTTACTGCAGAAGAAGCGAGGAATTCTTTTGTATTTATGATTAGAGTTTTAAAAAAGAAATTCGAGAATGCAAAAACAGCTTAAAAATTAAAAATCTAAATAAAAGGCTAAATTTCGAGTAATAATTAGATATCCGAGTCTTAATTTGCCAACAAGGACTATATTTTCATTATGAAAAAATGAGGCAGATATTTAAATGTAATATAAAAAAAGGTTGATTTTTATATTACTATAAACACATAATTATCAGTAATAAGAACCTAAGACCTTCTAGTATTGACTAGATATTATTTTTTTTTTTTTCTGTGAGTTTTGAACTAATAGCTTTATATTATTGTAGAAAGAGATTGCACTATCTTCCTGATTAAAAGTTATTAGTACTGATCTTGATTTATTACCTACATCAATTAGTATAGTAAAGTTTGTGCTATTATTATCATTACTTACTGGTTCATAACCACTCTCAACATGTGAAATTTTTGAGAAATAAGATCTATTCTCACTTGATATTATATTATATCTTATGTCAATAATAGATCTTAGAGATATTTCAAGAATTACACCACTGAAATTATCTAGTTTGAGATATTTAAGATCTTTAGAAAGGTATAAAGCAATATCACGTGTTTCATTCCTGTATAAATCCAAGATTTGTTTCAAAATAACCCCTCTATATAGAAGAAATGTAAAATTTGTTAACTGATTCTTTTGGCTTTCAGGTATGTTGAAAATCATTGTACTATTATCTTTAATTATATTTGAATTTTCAGAGATTAGTGATGTATGATAGTATGGTAGTAAAGATAAAGATTCTGTATTAATACGACGTCTCAAATCGCTTGAATAATATCGTATGGATGTATTTGGTCTCAATAATATAAGCGGTCCATAGTCATTTTCATCGCTAGAATTTATTGAATTACTAAATATACAACATGAAAAAATATTTTCACTAATATTTTGAAGCATTAGGAGTAGACACAAATAATAAGATCTAATTTCTTCAGAATGGATAGTAAATAATAACCAATATATAATTGGATAGTCAACTATACGTACTTAAAATAAGCTACCGTGTCTTCTAGACATTAAATAGATAATAAACAGCCATATATACTTCAAAAATTCTCTTTTAAATCTTAAAAGGTTGTCATTAATAAAGGATACAATTGAAAACCAAAAGCGGGCTAAACATCATATATGCATCATACAGTCAGGCGCCTTTATGACCATAAATATTTTACATGGCTATTTTCAGCTTTACAAAGAGCTTGTTTAGCAAAGTTATATATATTTTCAAATACATCCTATAATATATTAAAATTTATTTTAAAAGTATTAGTTAACATTCTCATTTTCATATTCCTTAAGATATATTTCCTAGACTTACATTTGGATCTTTTGAAGCATCAATTACTTTCCAATAGTCATATTTTTTGAATTGTGAATATATGGTCGAAACACTATTCTGGGTACTTTCAGTATCATAACGTTCATCGCCAAATCCACTGCGGTCAACTCGTATTTGAACATCCGCATCTAGGAAGAAAACTATATCTGGAGAAATTAAACCTTTTTCTGGCATCATACACCATTCTATATCTTTCTTAAGAGCTCCTACAGAATAAGCTACTCCTGAAAATGCATATCTATCACAAATAACTGTAACACCACTTTCTAAATATGTTTTTATTTTTTCAAAGTATTCCCATCTGTTAGCACTAAACAATAGATGCGAGACTTCTGGTCTCATATTTTCACAATTTCTTAAATATAAATCTAGCAAATACCCTATATTTGTACTTCGGTCTTAAAAAATTAGTCAACTTCACTGTATTAAATGAAATATCAGAATTATTTAGACTTAATTAACATACCAGGAAATCCTATTAGTATACAATTTATATTTTCATTTTTAAATTTCTCTGCAAGTTTATTTGATTGAAGAGTTTTGCCAGATCTGATGAAGTATTGAAAATATTATAAACACATATGAAATGTTAATAGTATTACCAGTAATAACCTACCTATCAGTGCCTTCGAAGACAATAAGGGCACCTCGTCTCATTTAACCTTAGTATAATAATAAGAGTTATAATTGAAATATTTAAATAATCAAATATTATATATATATATACTTTTATAGATCTCAGTAGAAGTTAAGTTTAATTTTACATTTAATTTATTTTATTGTAAACTCAAAAAAGCTTCCCTCACACAGCTATAAAATATTTTTCCGCCTTTATGTACCTAACTTTATAGCCCTTTTTTGTGGGTATCTACAATTTCATTATTTGGGGAATTCAACTATTAGAATTACCCCAATATTCCAGATAATTTATTTAATAACTAGGATATTTATAAGATAGTAAATTTGTATACTTAATAAGATAATGATTTTTAAGACTGAAAATAATAAATAAACTAGGGCTTATGGGTATAATAGAATTATCAGATGAAGAAGAAACTGAGAAACAAGTAGAGAATGTAAACGCATTAAACTCTAGAGCTACTAATAAACGTCCTCTAAAATACTTGTCAAGTAGATGGTCTGAGATATTTAAGGAAAGCTCTGAAAATATAAATGATAGCTATAGTAAACGGTATAGAAAAAGAGCTTCAAAAAATTTAGGAAGTGTAAAGAGAACAACTCAAGATCTACCCATATCAAGTCCAGCATTGGATACCTTATCTATATATAATAATATTAAAGAAATAATGTGGGAAAAACGTAGACTTGAGTGGAAATTTCATTTTGATAGAAACCGTGTTTTTTTTGAAAGTTTTCCTATATATAGTAAGCACTTAGACCCAATCTACAATGGAAAACAATTAGATAATAAGTGGCATTTACAACGTAATATATCTTCAGAGCTATTTTGTAAAGGTAGCCTATTAACTGGCAAAAAAGTATGCTTAATTGATAATAATCATTATATATTTCATAGTAAAAACCAACTATATCAAAAGTTAAGATGGTATGGGGCTAAAGTTTTAACATATTATTGTTCTAGAGCGGATTATGTTCTATGCCCTTCATCTTTTAAAGAATTGGTACTAAAAGTTAATAATAATAATAATGAATTTAATAATTTAATAAATTATTCTAGTGATCAATTCATGTCCTATAATATGCTTAATTTGCGTGGATTATCTCATGGTCAAATTAAATTGAGCGAATTAGAATTCTTGGAGTTTGTTAATGAAGATATTTCTTTAGCCCTTGGGGCAATAAGTCAATCTGCTGAATATGGATCTAAAGTGAATGTATATGAACAAATAAGAGATAAAATTGGAAAATCCAACTCTAACTCAAAAAAGATGGATGACTTTAGACCAAGGGACATATGGGAATTAATTGGTCATAAAGATAGTGCAGAAGATTTATATAAAAGTTTATTAGATATTAGAATACAAACTGAACCCATTGATAAACTTCAATCTCTTGGAATAGATATACATTATGAGGCTTACAAAGATAACTATGAAACAATTTGTGGTATAATCGTAATTATTGCCCCCAATAATTCTGGAGCCCAATTATGTGCTGAATTTTCCGCATTTGGTTGTGGCTATGAGCCAAAGGTACTTCGTGGTTCTGATGTAGTAGATCCATTCATAAGACAATGGAAAAAAGGTCACTCTTTGCAATTAACCAAAAATTTGTTTAGTAAATTTGATGAACCTCCAATATGTACAATATTATCTGACTGTAGTAGCTCAATTAAGTTAAGTGATATTCAGAAACTTTGTGTTTTATATACCAACTTTAACTACTTAAATAATAAAGTATCGATAAGTCAGAAGGTAAACAATAAAGATCTGTATATTAATAAAAAATATAATTCCATAACAAAATCAAGCTTAGAAGATCTAGATTTATTTAATACAAAAGTTAATGAGTCGCAGTGTTTAGTATCAAGTAAATGCAGATATTCAAATCCTGGTGCAATTATTATTATTTTAGAAGATACTTCAGAAGCAGGACAAATGATTTTGAATCAGTGCTGTTATTCCAATAAATGTGAGAACTCAAACAATTCATATATAATTTTTAACAGAACAGATAGCTTCCGTCAGTCAATAAGAAAAAGTAGTTCTTTGAGTTGCATGAAAGTTATCTACCTACATCATTTTTCTAAGCTTTCTGTAGCTTGCGGCCTGTTCAACATTACAAAAAATTTAAATTTACTTTTTAAACTAATCGATTATTATGGTGCAAATATTCTGAAAATTACTAAGACTCTTCAATGGATTAAACTGACCGATGTTAAGGATGTAAATATTGAAAAATTATTCCCAACTCCATATATTCCAATTTATACAAATGCAGTTGTAGAAATTTTTTTTTCTTTAGTTCAAAAACACCTATTTTCATTACATATTACAAATCCTTTTATAATTAGGAAGGAAATATTCAGACTCTCTACACTGGAAATCAATTCCAATACTAATTCCATTAATTGTAATGGTGACTACACTCTACAATTAGCTTACGAAGTATTTCCCTTTATACTATATATAATTGACAAGTTGCTCTTTGAAAGATTAGATGAAACTATTTCTATTACTAGTAATGAAAATAAGAGAACTCAGATTAATAAGATAAATCTAGCTAGTAATCTTGAAATTAGTAAAATCAAATGTAATCAGTTAAAGTTAGATATCTGCCAAGTTAACAAAGTAGTAAATAAATTACCAAGTGGTCCAAGCATTCATGAATATTATTTAGAAAACTTTAATCTGTATTCTGAAAATTATCTTACTAAGAAATATACGTCATTAAATACAAATTCTATGGGGTTTGGAATTGATTATTTTGATTATTATTTGTCTCAAGATAAACCTAAGCATTCAATCAGAATTTATAATGGATTTAACTCACTTTATACTGATTATTTTACTTCTAATGATAGTCTATCAAAATTAGCAACTTTGATGGATGGTTTAGCAACTTTTGATTCATGGTACCAGTACTTAAAACGATCAGATATACATTTCACAAATGATATCAACTATTATACTTATTATATTAATAACAATTCTAAAATTTCTACATGTGAAATGTTCTTGACTTCTATATATCTCTATGCTATTATGAACTCTTTTAACTGTATCCGATTTCAAAATATACTCTGTAATTTACCACCATCTAATAAGCTTTCTTCTTATATATTGAACAAAATGATCAAGTATAGCTCTATATACTCTTGCAATTATAAAGACTTCCAGTTTGAGAAAAAGAGCGAAAATGCTAATATTTGGCGAAATATAGAATTTTCGTATATAAAGTGGAATAAAGAATTGCATTGTCTACTACCCACCTGGAAGTCCTTTGCAATGGATTCTAATCTAGTTCACCTTTATCAGTTTAGAAGTACTACATTTAAGAATTTTGATACTATATCAACAATCTTTTCAGCTAAAATACTTCGTCTTAATATAAAATTTACGGAATTACCAAGAGTTAGTTTAAAATTTAAACTATAGATAATAAACAGACAAAATTTGTGAACCTTATACTATAAAAAATTAAAATATTACTATTAAATATGTATTACTCATAAATTTATTGCTAATCTAGGAATTATGATATACAATAATTAGATCTAACCTAATTCTCCTACTTAAACTATTTATTTACTTATGTATCTACTTTATTAAATTTCAACTTGGATCTAAGGATCTTTTGCATGTACTCTGGTGATATCTCACCGCCAAGTATCGGGTATATCCTTTTTTTTAGATGTAATATATTAAAGTGCCTAGAAAGCACCTTATAAATGCTAAAATATTAAGTTTACTTTTTTAAATGAAGCATTAATATGGACTTATAGCCATGGGTAATATAAATAGTTTGCATTCCCTAAATATACTTCACAACAAGCTGACCGTTGTTGAGAACGAACTCAAAGCAAATTATAATATATCTGAGCCTTCACTGCTAGAAAGAATGGAAAATAAAAAAAAATGTGTAAGATATACTCCACCTTTATCACAATTACCACAGCCAGTATATAATATTTCAATACTCTTAGATGACAACTTTGAAGGTCCATTTGTACTAGAATTAAAAGTGGCACCATGTGAAATGGTTATAACAGGATTTGAGGGTTTAATTATTCATAAAATAAAAAAAAATGAGATAATATTTATTCATAGAGTAGATAAGATCATATTTAAGGTCTATTCAAAAGGTAGTAAAAAGCTAGGTGGTGAAATAGCTAGTAAATCTGATATTTCAGAAGATGAAGAAAATATAATCTTAATGGTTTTCAAATTCACAAATTCTAAAGATTGTGAATCATTTCGCTTACTTTTTCCATTAATATATGGTATTATAATTTATGATAGTAATGTAAAAATACCATTAGCAGACCCAATACCATTGAATAACTATATAGTAGGACAAAATGAAAAATTAGTTAACAAGTTTCATAGATACTCTGATATAGGAAAGATTAATGATAATAATTCTGAAGAGGAAGTGGAGGATCAAGAAGCCTTAGATAGATATGAAGATTATATGAATTCTTATGAAGGTGATTTCTTTACAAGAAATGAACTTTTATTAAATTCAACAAAATCTCCATTGGATATGTTGTTAGAGGATGATAATGATGAAGTAAAAAATGAGGATAGTGATAAGAATCAGTATTCAAAATTTTTTCCAATATCTATAGAAGGTGATAGAACTGTTGGATCTATAATTACTTACAAAGATATATCACCACTAGGTAATAGATATAAAGGAGAAGTAATAGAGTGGAGACTGTCTACTAGTATAGGTGGAAAAAACCCAGAATTTAGTGGAAATCCAGTTTCAGTTTCCAAAACATTTCAGTTATTATCAAAACATGTAAGTGAATTTATAATAGTTTTAATTTAGAATAGTATTGTTAAATTAAGATAAATGAACAATATCATATTTATATTATCAAATTTCATCCTTTTATTAACTTTATTCTGTTATTGTTTCTAATAGGTCGGACGTTATATTCAAGTCAAAGTATACAGACATATTGGAGTGGAAAAATCTGAAATATCTTATGTTTGTTCCGAGACTAGAAGTTGTGTAATCCTTCCAAACGACGATATACTAAGTAATTGTGCATTATTATTATCAAATGGAGGACAATATAGAGTTGATATATCACTATATGATATTTGTAAGCTACTGTGTATATCAGATCCAGATTCCTTTATTAAATCATGGTTCGCAAATATAAGAAATATTCCTCCATTCATATCTTGCTACCTCAATATAAAGCGTCAATCTGTAAAACTTTTAATACCAACACCATCGATATTATTGGAATATTATCATAATGTATCAGTAATCCCACTTTGCTTCGGTTACAATGAATTTATATGTACTAAGAAGTCGGACTGGTTTGGGTTTAATGGTTATCCACAAATTTATTCAATAATAGGTAAACAGGGGAATAACTTAGAAAGATGTACATTATATATGTCTTATAGTGATGGTGAAAGACGTGACATAGCTATTAATTGCCCAACAGAGAGAGATAGAGATGTTATTCATGCAAGTATAATATTCATGCAATTAGCACCAGATATTAGTCTTGAGAAGTTAAATTCCCAGATAAAATCTAATACATTTATCGAATTTAAGAGATATTTCACAGACATATTTACTAATGCTAATTGGAATTCAAGACTGCAACTTGATAGGTTTGATATTTCCGGGACATATATCAACAGAATTGGTGTTCATCAAGATATTAAGCATTAATAGGATTCAAAGTTAAAAATAAACATCTGGTAGAAGTCACTATTTTAGTTATTCACCTCGAAATATTATTTTCATTACAACATTCAAATTTATACTTCAGTTCAATTTCCTTTTCAGTAGATAAGTACCACATTTAAACAATCAATTATTCAATAGAATTACTGACTAGTTGATTTATTAAAAATATGCACTACAATACATCTTAAAGTGAAATATTGTGATGTCATCAATTTCTAGTAATAACAAATATGTCACTTTCGATTTACTCAAACTAAGTCTTCTGTATAAATAAAATAGACATCTACTTTACATCAGTTAGTACATCTTGCCAGAAATTACTGACATAAATTTTACTTATATTGATTTCTTCTCTAATAGTAAATAAGCTGTGAATTCTAAACCCCAATTATTTCTTTAATGTAGTTCAATTTTCTGAGTTAATTTTGCTTAAATTGTATATTATATGACCCTGAATCTGGATTTTTCTCTACTTGAAAATTATCTAGTGATAGCCCAACTTTACCAAGTACCATATTACCGAAGTCTTTGAGTTTACCTAGCATCTCGCCCTTCTCCTTCTCAAATAGTTCTGAAGACAGTTTCTCAACTCTCTTTTGTCTTGCTACTAATTTTTGATCAATTTTCAAATTCTCATCGAGTTCAAATACCTTGTTAATATCTTTTAATGCATCATGCCACTTTTCCTTCTTTTCTAGAATTGTAAATCTTCTTAAGTATCCTTTTGGATATTCATTATCAAATTGTATAGCATCGTTAGAGTCAATTAAGCCAGCATCAAGGTTATCCAAATTAATGTGACATGCTGCCCTATTTGAATGTAATATACTTAACAGACGATTTTCTTCTTTTGGGCATGAATATATACCTTGTGTATACTTCTCAATAGCTAAATTATAATGTCCCTTAGAATATTCCTTATTAGCCTCATTTTTCAAATTTTCAGCAGTTTCCTTAGATTGAATATAATTTTCTTCTTCCATTTATTGCTAGATAATATATTAGTACTCAAATAATGTATATAAAAAAGTGAATAAACAGTAATATTAAGTAGAGAAGTGAACAGGTCCATTTAAAAAGTGATCCGCCAGAATTTAATTTAGTAAGTTTTACCGCCAAAATAATACTATAGTAAAATATACTGTTGCTAAATAAAAGGAGATATCTGTTTAGCAATGCAATTAAGTTTGCACATATAACCACACTTCTATATTTTTATAAATAATTTCAAAATTTTGAAATATAATAAATATAGTTTATACACTGAATATTTAGTTACTTTCTTAATTAAAAGACTCATTTCTATTTGTAGAACTATGTTAATAGCTAATAAAGAGGAATAAGTTTATATTAATTAACTTAAATCTTATAGACACTAAATTTTAACTATATGTAACTAAGAAAAAGAAATTGTACAAGTAACTTTTATTTTTTATATACCGGTATCATTATGGAATAGTTTGCACTAGTATGTGTACCGGTATTTACATGCAATTCATGCATTTATTTTTTTTATGTGGCAGTAGTGCATATTTCCTTAAATTGAAGGTGAAAAGTAGGAAAGAATGAAAGTGTTAAAATTCAATAGTTCCAAACAGCAGCTCCTAATATTTCTTGTTGTACTTTTTACTATAAAATGTTCAGCGTCTCCTCAGTTCAATCTTTATAGAGCTGTTGAGGAACAAAGAAGAAATATGGTGACAAATCCATTTTTTGGCCTTGCATTTGATATTGATCAACTACGTAAACTAGCTTTGACTCAGCCTGAGGCAATTAAAAATGCTGGAGTTATTGTGGCTCATGTTGAAAACCCAATGCGATTACCAAAAAATATGGAGATTAATTCACAAGACATACTTGCAGATGTTGATGAAATATTAATGGAATTTATGGAACCAAAGAAGCAAAATATGCTTTTGGATTCAATGTCACCCTATGACCGCGTTAATTATGATGAACAACAAAGCATGACAATAAGACATTCAATTGTAAGTTTTCAAAATAATAAAGTGGAAACGCTAAAAAATTATAAATTACTTACTGTTATTGTGCTATACTATCTTAGGAGAGACATAAGAAGCTGTTACGGAAAATTAATAAACTAAATTAACAACGTAGTTAATTGACAAGGAGACACCTATGTACAAAATTGAAAACTATACTAGCGGTTTACTAATTTTTACTGATTAAATAGGTTTTTACTAAATATAACTACTTAGTATAAACTTTCTCTTAGAGCTTCCAAACTAGAATAATATTAGCTCTTTTTAAAATTACTGACTTTATATTAGAAAAGGTTTAGTATTGACTGAGCTTTTAACTGGTCAATCATCAATAAGTGGACTGATTTTCAATCTTCGTACTGTATCTGACTAGCTAACTTAACGAGTCCCGTAATTAATATTATTTATCATAAATTCATCTATTATATAACTTTTAATCCATATAACTGGCTAGTCTATTTGATTTAGTTATAATCTCTCTAATAATATATATATTCCTTTATGTTATTGGAATATTTTCGGAAAAAATGAGTCAAGATTGTGGATTGTCGAAGATTACAACGAATATATACTACTATGATGAACTGAAAGCTAAGAAGATTATCACTTATCCGATAGGTCATATACCTAGAAAGTGTCAAAATAAGAATGGACTGGGACTTCCTTTAGGTATTATGAAGTTTCAAAATTCTTTGGTATCACTTAGTGATGAGGAGTTCAAAAAAGTTGGTACTACTGACGAATACGAAGCAGTTGCAAATGATCTGTTTAGAAATCACAATTATTATGTACTGGAAGGTAGTAAATATGGATGCGACTTCAAAATATACGACAAAGATCCAGATTTTAATCATAGCATTGCATTAGTCCATGTTGTAATGGAACCTTTTGAAGTCTCAGTAGGTGATATGATATTATGGCAAAGACTAGCACATTCAGTAAATAAGAAAATGATGATTGCCATGGTTAGTAAGAAAACCAGTTCTTGTAATAAGGATGATTATATTAAATCCAATAACCTTAATAATAAAAGTAATCACACAAATTTAAGTGATGTAGAATTTAATAGTAGAATAGCTGAGGTTAAAAGTGAGAGAAAACTTTACAAACAAATTAATATGAATAAAATATGCCACTCTAATGGTGATATCCAATTAATTGTTCCAAAAAATATTAACAATACTGATGAAAATGACACAAGTTTGCAAAGTAACCAAAATGAATATAATGTGATAGATAGTCTAGAATACGTTTGGGAAATTCGATATTTTACATGTGAAAATATTCCTTTGTCTACATAATATTATTCTTTAGAAAAAAACAAAGTATATGAAATTTCTGCATTTCCTATTGAATTATTTTACTATTATCTCTTGAAATATTAGAGGTTCTCATAAATCATTAAATATTAATACTGGAAGAGTATTTATATTATATTGAATTCCTCAAACTATACTGAAAATCAATCAAATCAACTATAGAGACAAAAGTGATGGAGTTTAGTGAAGAAATGCGTAAATAATATTAATTCTCTTTATAAACCTAATGTTTTTTTAAATATAAAAAATTTATTTTCAACTTAAAATACATCTCTTAGTAAATTTATCTAGAAGTTTAGCTTGCTTTTATCAATTAATATTGAAATAAACTTTATAACATACCTTATTTCATGAGTAAAACGGATTATCGTCTAAAGCCAGTTCATTATAAATTCACATTCACTTGCACAGTATTTCAAACCATTGCTTAAGCAAATCACATAGGACATTTGGAATTCTCCTTGTATCTTGTATAATTGAATAATATGGAAAGGGAAAGTTTTCTAAATATGGTTCAACTTTCATCTTTCCATCCTCAGTCTTTATTACTGATTTCATACAAAATATAGAACATTCAGAGTTTTTTTTATCAGTCCCATCATTAGATATGTCAGAGATATATCAACAATAATGAGTACAGGTACGCATTTGTTTTGTATTGCATAATTTACCCATATCTTAGATTTTTGCTTATTAAATCTACCATCTGTAATAATAATCATTAACTCATGACATTGTTTACTCAAATTAGTCCTTGATTTATCTCTCAACAACTCTGTAGCTTTCTTCAACAAATAAGGCAAGCTATTCTGATGTGAATCAAAAGACTCTTCATTAAATTTGAATGATTCTAACAACTGTGTAGCATCATTAGTTGTAAATCTACTATTAAGTGGTAAAATTTCTCTTACAGTATCTCCACCAAATGAACAGACTCCAAAGTTACCAACCTCCAATCTATTTAGTGATTGCAAAATAATAAATAAAGATTTGATTGCTATATTCTGATTTCTAGAGATAGTCATACTTTTAGAGTTGTCCACACATAACAAAACATTGAATTCACGTTTATTCGGTTTAGTTCTTCTGAGCCATATTTTGTCTTTACGATAATCTGAAGCTATATATGCAATGACCTTCTTCATAGACAAACGTTTACCTGTTTTAAAGTCACCTTGCATTTTACCACGCACAGTAGGTTCTAGTATTATTCTTAGCTGATTAGTCAGTGAATTGACTATTGGAACTATCTCACGCTCAATTTGAGTCCATAAAATTGTAAGATTACTGGAACTATTTAGTTTTTGGATTTGATCTTCTTGATTATATATATCATATTTCAATGTATTGTCACTAGAAACAAAGTTTTGTATTGATTCCTTTACAACATTTTGAGTATTTTTAGGATGAAGATCGTTTTCAATATTATTTAACAGTTCATCATTTAACTTACTCAGATAATTATCACAAGAAACCTCACTTTTTTCATTCCTTTCTATATTGGATTTCTCATTTTCTTGGTTTACTTCATAATCAGACTTTCTATTGAAGATATCAACTTTATTGTCATCTAATTTTAAGATATTATCAGAAAACTTTTTACTTTCGTTGGATTCCAAGTTGCTATAATTATCTGTTTGTTTTATATCTGACTCCTTTTCTTTCTGGAGATCTTTACTAATTTCTTGTGTATCAGCACTTAAAGCTAATCCAATAGTATTACCTTGATCATTTTTATCAAATATATAGTCCTTATTATCATCTGGATTTAGGTTTTTGCTAGAATTATCTGTTACTATTTCATCATCTTGCCTTTCATTTCTATCTTCATCATCTTTGTTATCTGTTATACTTAGTAGTCTTTGTATCTTTTTAAACCATTTAGTTTCATCTATATTGCTCATTAAAGGATTAGGAAGGATCTGGGGAAATCTTGACGCACTACTTAGAGTTGAATTTGTTGATTCACCTAAATTATAATTACCATCAAGAGAAGATGTTGGATCTATATTATCTATAGATTGATTATCTTCTATATTAAAACTTTCATTTTGTAGAACCTCACTTGATATAGAGGTATTATTTTGTACGCCTAATTGATTTAATTTATTGTTAGGATCTTCAACTCCACTACTTCTGACTTGATTGCCACCATATGAATTATTATTCTCATCCTCTAAATTTTCATTTAGTGCTGCAATCCCATTAGCTTTATCTTTATTATTAACAGAGTCATGAGAGTTGTCATGAATAAAGCTATCCTGTTCACCAGAAATTAGCTGTTCAAAGTTGTAGCTTTCATCCTTTTTTTCAGATATATTATTTATATCATCATGCTTCAGCTCTTTTTTGTCTAATCCTTCATCATACTCTTCAAATAGAGCTTCCATATGAGTGCTATTATTTCTTTCTATATCACTATTTTCTTGTTCACTCTGTTCCTTATCACTTACTGAGTCATTTATTGAAACATTATCTACAGAATTACCATCTAATGAAGCATCAACTGGATTGTCATGTGTATCAAATTCAAATTCGCTCTTTTCCTGAACATTTTCTTTACTTCCCTCATCTTTTGTATCCAAACTAAGTATATTTTCTGTCTCAAATTGAAAATCCTCACCTTCTTCGTTATCACTATATGCATTTTGTGCTCTGCCTTCAGTTTCATTACTTTCATCTAATTTCTCTTGCTTCCTTTGATCCTGAGTTTTCTCATTATTGATATCTTCCTTCTCATCCTGTTTAGCTACAATATCTGTATTATCATTTAGTTCATTTCCCTCTGTTTCAATACTTGATGTTTGGTCTTTGTATTGTTGGGTTTCATCACTTTTCTTGGAATCTTCTATATTGCTTTGATCATTACTCAAGTCAACGCTATCTATTATTCTATCTAAATTATCCTCTTCACTTGTATTCTGCTCCTCATCACAATTACTATTATTCTCATTTCTAGGCATATCTTCCAATTCACCTTTGAAATCCTGACCAGTTTCAATACCATTATTATTGTTATTATTATTATTTGTAGAAAGACTCTCACTTTCTTGCTGTAAACCCTCTAGTATCGAATTATCCTCTATTTCCTCCGATATATCTTTTCCATTTTCTTTGGTATTGTTATCAATATTACCAAAACCTGTTCCACCTATCCATTCATCTCTGCTATCTTTTTCTTTATAATCCTGTTCTTCCTGTTCTTTCTCACATATATTAAAAAAGTTTGTTTCAAAGAGTACATAAATAGCTTTTACAAAGTAGTTTGTAATGTATACTTTACCCATTAACTCTTGAGCTAGATTAAATGAATTCAATAAAATATCTTTATATAAATTAAGGATTTTGTGTATAGTTTCATTAGATTTTGGTCCTAACCGAACACAAAATAATGGTTCTAGGTAGTCAGGTTTGATATTAGTCACAATTTTTGTACTTATTTGTATCAATAATTTATTCATCTCTCCATAAGATATTGACTTCTCTTTATCTTCCAAATCAATTTCTCTTATCAGATCCAAACATGAATATTTAAAATCTTTCGATTTGTTTACAAGCACAGACTCCATTTCTAGTAATAATTCTTCAATATATGAATTCACACTATATATGTCATTAATATTAATAATACCCAGTAAATCTTCATCCAAATTTCTTAGAATATCAATGCATTCTCTCATCTCCTTAGTTATTTTGGTTTTGTGATATATATAAACTAAATTTAGCATCTGAACTCTTGCAATATAGAAAAAGTGGTTATAGTCTGATTCTTTATTGCTATTTAATGAATGTTCTACTTCGATAGATTGTAAATGACCATTTTCAATTAGTTTATCAGTACTGAAAGATCTTTCTTTAGAATAATCTAATTTATTGTGATGATGAGTTCCACTTGAGCCGTATAGATTTGTAATTAGACGGTATTCACATGTACTAGAAATAAATCTTGAGATTATGTCCATTATGGAAAATAATTTGAATATCTTCAATTGTATAATTTGGAATTTATTATCTTTCAACCCTCTTTCCTTATCTTGCAAATTGCAAGGCATGTCAGATTTATTTATGTGGTCTTCATCTTTATGTATATAATCCTGAAATAATACTTGATTTATCAGCTCCTCATTCAAATTATTATTTCTCTTCATACAAACGACATTTTTTTGTATTACTGCCAAACAATTAATCATTTTATCCTTTATACTTAGTATAGAATTGAGATAATCGAAAATTAGAAATTCCTTTATAAAGCAGTAAAGTGGAAGTGATTCTTCATATTCCGCAGCACAATTAAGATTCCTAGATATACCAAGACAATCAAAATTATCATCGAAATTACTATATTTCTTGTAATAAAAAATATTTTCTTTTGAAACATCAGAATACTGTTCAAAATCTTGAATACAGTTATCCTTGCTCCTTGCATCTTCATAGTCCTGCTTCAAAATATCTCTAATACTTTTCAGATCATCAATCTGGCCTAATAAAGTTAATATATCACATATTAATGCCAATTTTGGAATACTTTCATGCAAAAAAATATTCTCTAAATCTATACAATCTTTAATCATAGTTAATCCCAATGAAAATATTTTATTAGTTTGAATCAATGATTGATCAATATTCATCATCTGATATTTTCCATCTGCATAATATTCAACTAGTTTCGAATATACCATTACAGCTTCACATAGTGGCAATCTAACAAATTTACTAATTTCATATGTATATACTTGCATGATTTCGTTAAAGGATGAATCTAGTGCTATTTTTGTTAGTTGGATACAACTTGGACGTTCCAATATGCCATTATTATATTCAATAGTTCTCGTATCTATGTATAAATGTGATATAATAGAGGATTTATATCTCATAAAGCTATTCAACTCTTGTGCATATTTTTCATTAAAATTATTATTTTCATACTCATTTGATTGTGATATATAGCTAGTAAAGTATTTCGGCAGTATATTATAATAATCGTTAATAGGTATTAGTTTGGGTATTTTATATTTATCTGTGTCCATTAGTATTTTGTAATACCTACGTTTAACCATTTTACTCGTACTTATATCCATTAGTATATTCATTATATCACAAATGCTGTCTGATATATTTATTGCTAGTTTAATGTCAATTTTAGATAAAAGTAGTTTATCTTGACATTCATTAGTCTCTACTGAAATATCTTGTTTAATCTCATTATCCTTTATAATTTTAAGTTGTACCCAGTAATCTAAATTTGGTAAAATTTTCAATTTAGTGCTATTAAAATTTGTTTCTTCCAAAGATTCATTTCCAAATAGTATATTCTTGGAAACTATAGATAAATTTTCTTTATACTTCTCAGCTAGATTCTTTAATTGCTTTTGAGTTTTTCCTATTGTTTGACGAATTTTTAAATGATCTTTAATATCCCATGTTAATAATTTTACTAAATTTTTAATCTCATCTTCTGTATTTTTGCGTATATCTTCAATATTACCTAATATATAACTTTTCCAAAATTTTCCAATTTCAATAACTCTTGTTAGTGTTAAAAACATACTTGAGTTTAAAGAACTAGGTATATTATATAAATGGCTTTTATGTAAGTTTCCTTTGTTCATATCTTTGTTTATATTAAGCTCAAATATAACGGACTGCAAATATTCCATTGATTCAAGCCTTAATTTATATTCACCGATAGGAGAATATATCAAATAGTCTAATAGTAAATTATATGTTTTCCACATTGATGAAGACTTATTCAAATTGAAGCTTTCTTTTTTATCAGATAATAAAGAGTAACAAGAGAACTTGGATCCAACTGTTTTAATATGATCTATGTAATGCTCTTCAGATACAATATCTGGAATTTTACATAGGGTATCAAATTGCTTGTACTGATCTAAAATAATAGTCAATAACTTCCCAAACCACAAAGATGCCGAGTTGTCAAAGTACTCATGAACATCCTCCAGTAGTAATTCCCATGAATCTATCTGATATCGCCTCATTTTAAATAAACAATTCTTCAGTTTTTCAATATGCAAGATTAGAGAATTTTCAATATTTAAGTTTAGATGTCTACCCTCTTTAATATAAAGTTGCCATGGCTCACATCGTACTAATATAAGTTCAATATATACAATAACTACAACTATATTGATATTAAATAATTTCATTATACCTAATTTTTGCAATACAACTTGGATTGATAGTAGTATTGGATGCTGTTTATATTCTCTTAGCAGTATATTTATATGATCTTCAAAGCTGATAATTATATTTGGTAAGTTTAAACTCAATAGTAAAAAGGTACAATCCTGTAATTGGTTAGTACATGATTCTTTTTTAAATTTATCCAAATTTGTTTCAGTAGAAATTCTATTAGAGTATTTAATAAGTAAAAGCTGAATGTAATATAAGTAATTCTCGAATTTCATTTTTGAGTCCAAAGGTAGTAACATTTTTTGAATTAAAGACGAAAAAGTATCTTTACTATCATAGCTCACTTTGACTGATACCAACCTTAATATATGATTTCGAAGTATCTCTTCAAGGCATTGGCTTCTAGTATCAATATAGTTTTCATAGTTGAATAACAATTCATCACCATCTATAAGATTATTTCTGTTATATACAGATAATCTTTTAATCGTTTTCATTATTGCTCTACACAAAAGCTTAATATTCATATATTTAGCATTTAACTCGTTAACTTTTGCATCCTCTCTATTATTGCTGGTACTCTTAGTTACTGAAATCTCCTTAATATAATCATTTATATCACCATTTAGTAGCAATTTGCCACTTTGACCTTCATATTCACTACCTATCATTCCCATAACTATTGAACTATCTAATTCAGTTATATCAAGTGCTGGCAAGTTCACTAGTCCATTACTCTGTACCATGTTCGTTTCTGGACCACAAACCTCCTTTTGTTCAAATTGTAAGCTAAGAACTGTATTCAACTTTGTTAACTCTGAATTATATAGATCTATGTAAGCACTTGTATCTATTAATGTCTCCCATATAGCTAAAGAATTCCTAGATATATGGGAGAAGGAGCCAAATGCTGAAACAAGCAATAAACGTTCTTGTTCATATAAATTTACTACTTCCACTGCATTCAGTAGATCAGAGTAGCTTTTTACTGCAAATATATCATAACTTTCAAATGGTACAACTAAATTATAGTGATTTACTTGATTCCTAGTTTTTAATGAGCAGTTGTAACATTCATGAGATGTGGTATATGCAAAAGTGCACTTTTTGGACATGCACAATGTTGAGTTACTTTCCATAAGATTTGAGACTAAATAAATTAATGAGGCTCCTATTGATAAAGAATATAAAATTAATTTTATTGGTTTCAAAATATCATCATAACACAAAATCACATCAGGATCTAAATTGGTGTATAATGAACTATTCAATGAGCTTATTAATGACAAAAAGTTATCAACTGTAGTAAAATTGAAAGATTCCAATAAGAATTGTTTTCTAATATCCAATTCTCCGGATTTTTGCTCCCCTAATAAAGATCCAGTACAATCACTTAAAATCCTAATAAATTGACTATGAAGAATAGCCGATTGAATATTTCCAATACACTCAATTACTCCCTTTGTATTATCTAGTAGCTTACAATTAAATTTTGATCTATCACCTTGTACAAATTGTAGGTTTCTTAAAATATTACCAAATTTAAATTTGTTAATTTCTTCCATTACATCATTTATATTTTGAACTAAGCCCTTCATTACATTACTTTCTATTTTAATAACTGCCTCATTAATGGAATGTGATGCTTTCATTAATTTCTCAATGTAGCAGTATTCAGTTTCAAAGTGACCCTTCTCTACTAGTTCAAAGTATTTTTCTTTTGTCCTATAATTTGAAGAATAATCAACCTTTTCAAGTGAACGATGATGATATTCTAAAGGTAGGGATATCATCATAATGCTTGAATATAATATTATAATAGAACAACTCATAAGTGAATCTTTAAGCTCACTAAATAAGAAGTAATTCAATAGTTTAATATATTTAACAAATAGTTCTAGTAATTCCCCCATCTTCTTTTTAAATAGTACATTATCCTGAATTTTCTTATTAATAATATCCGAGGATCTTAGTTCACCATCACTCAATAGTTCTAGGTTTTTGTAATCAATATTATGTATATAACCGTATTCTAACTCATTGAAGCTCTCATTCTGAATATTTGATAATTCAGTAATTATCTCTTCAATAGAACAACCCAAATTAATTAATTCACTATTATTATTACTATCTAAGTAATCAAATATTACTGGTAAAATATTCTTTATTTTTATCGAGATATTATTGAAACCATTTAAAAGTAAGAAGTAAGCCATATTTGATATTGCCATTTCTAACAAAAATCTCACTAGTAGTGACTCAACTGATATTCTACATCTCTTAATTTCACCCCTGCAATTAATTATTTTGTGATTCTTAACTCTCATCACATTTGAAATGAAATATAACTTATCTTTAATATTTATGGAATCTCTTATAGAAATCCCAGCAATTCTCTCAGATATGAAGTTCAACCCAATTGTCATTATTGACAATGGATGGAGTTTTAAAATAGATTTCATTATTTTACTAGAAAATATTGACAAAATCACTTGTTCATCCTCATTTTCCAAATCTGCCTCACTTTGCCCCTCCCTATGTATATTCATATTCTTGTCCCTATCAAGTATTAGGCTGTATGATATATTTGCCAGTATTGACTTAATATTGTCTAATTTAATAACTTTAGGTTGAGAATTTACTTCAATTTCTGGAAATAGTGAAAATACAGTGCTTGAAAGGAGTTGATGTATTTTATATTGATTAGCCAGTTTAATTGACAATTCTTCATTCCGGTATCCAGCTGACTCTAAATATTCAAACAAAAAACCTAAGGATTGAAGATCAGTAATAATATTAATTATGTTAGTAAACGATATATTAATATCAAGAGGATTTACTTTTGATATTGAATCCTTACTATATATTATGGTAAGTCCTTCCTCTAGTATATTAGTTAGATGAAAGGATAATTTCAACAAGAAATTAGAATTGAAGACATTTCTAGATAGGTTCCCTAATTGAAGTTTTTCCAAATATAAAACATATAATAAATTATTGACATAATTTATTGTATAACCTTCAACTAATTTAAGTGGAAACAGTAAGGAATTTGCAGAAATGCATTCATCATACTTTTCAAAATATACTTGACTCTTTGTTTCTTCTTTATTTAAGTTACAAGTGAGTAAGCTTCTCAGTTTTATTAGAATACTTTCCCACTTAATATTATACATATCAGTATTTACATCTGAAGAAAGTTTCTTATTACCATCTAGAATTTTGTATAGTTTATTATTTCTCTTAAATAGCTCTACTGATCTTTCAATAAATTCAAAGTTGCATAGTTTAATTTGAGATATAAGATTTAAAGCTCCATTTAAATCATTTTTAAATATTGATATTATTCTATTCCTAATTCGTGCTGTACCTAAATCTTCAAACTTGGTATTTATTCCTGGACAACTAAGTAAGTTAAATAAACCCAATTGGATTTGCAGTGCTTCATTTCTTATATATACTTGAAATCCACAAAATAGTCCATTCATGAAATTATTTATTACAACCCTCTCAATATAACTTTCCATATGAATAGGTTTCTCTATTCCGTCTTCAATAATAGTTAGGTTTAAATCAGAAAATTTCCAATTGCTCTTAAAGTTCCATATTAGACTTTCCAAGTAATTGTACAGTGCTGTTGATCCAATAACATTCTTCAATTCTGATCTGTACCTAGAAATTTTTTCAATATTACCATATAATGCAAAACTTAAATTAACTATATCTTCACCTATAAATTTCCAGATACTAATCATTTCAATTGCCATTGTGGGTGAATCTCCAATATTTGGAGTAGAGATCATATTTATAAATAGTTCCAAGATATTAAATACTTCAACATATAACAATATTGTATCGTAATCTATATATTGCTTCGGTTCATAGAACTCTATTTTATTTATATTGTTTTCTACTGTATTTTCAATTGAATTGAAAAATGTTTTATTATAATTGCTTTCTAATATGTTCAATATATCTTCATATACATAACTTATAATTAAAGATATAAACTTCTTTATGTTGCTTAATATTAATATTGGACTAGCGAGGACTATCTCATTAATTAATGATAAAGTATATAGCTTATCCTTACATTCTTGAGATTCATTAATGTAAGAAGACTTTAAATATTGAAACAGTATATCACAATTCAATATTGAAGAATTTAGGTCAGTTTCATGTTTATTACTGGAAAAAAATTTGTTTATACTATATAACAAAGTGGAAGTGTAAATAGGTAAGTTCCATTCGTCCAACTGAATTATTGGATGAAGTATGATATTTACACTAGTATGAATTAGCTTGCTTATACCCTTCATAAATGAAAAATTAATACTTTGAGCTGAATTTATGAAATAGCTATCATATTTCATTAGTGATACTATACATTCTTGATTATATATTATTCTCATACTTTGTGATATTAATTTATTGCATGAAAAAGTTAATTCCTGTTTCTTTTTTATTTCATTTCTAGGACTCCATATATTATACAAGCATTCAACAAGATTGTTTTTATAAATATTGAGTAATTCATCAATTGAATCTTCACCAATTTCTAGGGAAATATTCTTAATAAATAATACTCTATCTTCTATATCAAATTCTGAAGCATATTTGAAGAAAATACAAAACTTCTTGTACAAATCCCATACGTATTCACTATTTTTAAAAGATATTTTTAATGAGTCTATTTGATTTAACGTAGAATTTGTATTTATTCGTTGCTGTTGAAAAATATTATTATTTGAGAAAATAATAGAAGCTTGTAACAAAATTTGAGATGGAAAGCTCATAGATTTATCAGTATATATATTGCTTAATTGAAGGGGTTGCTCAATATTATACTTTGATTCCCTAAAATTCATCATTTTTATTGTTGTTCTTATAGCTGACTGAAGTATTTTTTCTATTAAAAACATGTTGGATGAATTTGAAAAACGATATAAATCTAGGAATGTACTAGTTAGTAGATTCAGATGTTGTAATTGAACATTATTTATAGCTAGTGAATTATTATCAATATCATCTATTCCACTTAATGCTAATACAAATTCTGATAATAAACTTGAAAACATCAAATCTTGCCACTTTATGTAGAATGAACTTTCTAAAAATATACTTTCAAGAATATATGCCTTAACATCTGAACACAATTGTTCTATATTTTCTAGAGCTAATTTTATTTCATTACTTGATGAGAAACATTTAGTGATATGCATTACTTCATTTTTTAATAATAGGTTTGATTGATCACCATTGAAAAGAGTATAACTTATCTCCAAAAGAATATTTATAAGTTTAATAAAGCTACCAATTAATATGTATACAGCTGGCATTATATTTAACACTGAATTACAATATCCACTATCAAATATCTTGTTATAAATGTTGCAATTTTTCAGTGCAGGGGAATAAAATAAGCTAGAAAACCAAAAATTAGCTTCTGCCTGCAAAATTGGATGAATAGTCTCATAGGAAAGCATAAAATCTTCAATAAATTGTCTGCACAATGAACATTTACCAATTTTGATTGTTATTCGTTTTATAATATCATTTATTGCATCAATATTTCCAATCTTACTACTCCCAATATTTAATAAATCATTCTCAAATACTTTATCCAGAAGATCTTGAAGAAATATTGGAATACATGGCTTGAGTATTTCATTTACAAATGTAAAATGCTTTCCTTTAAGATCCAGAGACATTTTTCTAAATAAACTGTTGTCATCTACCTCACTAACTTTCTCTGTACAATGTTGCATGTATTCTTCTTGATTAGTTGAGATGAAAAGTTCAATACAACGATTTTTAAGTGCATTACTTATGAATTGACTTTGATTTAACTCGAAAATGTTGCTTCTTACAAAGAATATACGGAAGTTAGGATGTCGTTTAATATATTTAGCTTCGCCACTTTCAGTAATAAATAGATCATTTGTTTTATCTTCAATTAATGCATTTAATCTATCCAATAGAGTTGATGAGCAATTCTGGATATTTTTAATTATAATCCATTCACCAGCAATAATTGCCTTTATAAGGTCTGAGTATACAAATTCAAATTGTGGATAGTTAGCCTTCCTCCTTTTTTCATTATTTTTTAAGAGTAATAATTTTGAATCTATCTCTTCAAGTGAAGCCTTACAATTTTTAGATAGTTCTTCTCTATGATCAAATTCTGTTTTAATGTATTTCATCCATATTTCTATTAATTCAACAAGCTTATCTAATATTAAACTCGACTCACTTTCAACCACTCCTATATAAATTTTATCTGTGTACTTCCTGGACAAACCTTCTATTTCATTGTATAAAGATGTCAACTTAAAGAATTTCTCCCAAAAACCAATATAAGTATTGTTATCCATATTTTTAGTAAGAATTTTCTTGGAATTTCTCAAAAGTAGATTTTTGCAGTATATGAATATGTATTTGATTACATTTATAATATCAATAATTATTATATCACTGTTGTATTGCTGAAAATTTCCAATTAGATCATTTGTATCTATTGAAGGAGTCATATTTATTTCCTTCACAGTAATATTATCAAAAGCAAAACTTGATAATGAGTAAATGCAACTAGTTATGTTCTCTATATCTTCAACTTCACAGCCAATCATTAATGGCTCATTAATTAAAATACATTCTGCCATTATAAGAGTATATTTCTTCAAATATAACGGTATTGAATTTAGATCTAAAGCTGCTTTAAAATGGTTTTGTCTTGAAGGAGCTAAATCGGAATTTGACGTATTTATAGATTGATATAAATATGTATTAATAGGTAAATGTCCAATATAACAGTTAACCGAAATTTTATTAAATTCAAGTCTCTTAAGTGCAAAATAAGGCTGATTAATTATATAATTTGATATTGTTGATAATTGATTATAGTTGAGTGTAAAGTATAGGCGAATTTTTTTATGTATAATTTTCCATATATTATTTTTGTCTATTTCACATTGGAGTCTTGATATACAAATAATTTCGATACTATGATATAATGACTGTAATAAGTAATGAAGATACTTTCTTGGGATATCATTTGAGAGAACACCTGGAAATCTGGAAATATGAAAATCCTGAGTATTTTCTGTAACTAAATTGAAGTTATATTGAACTAATTCAAGTAAACGAATAGCATCTCGTAAGTTCCATTCCCAATCATTTCCATTTTTAAGAGGTTTTATTTCTCTGTGGTAACTTCTAATAGATAAGATAATATCAATAGATACTTTTATAATCTTTTCTGGTAAATTTGAGTAGAGTGACATTCCAATAGTATAATAATCTTGTGAATTTAATTTCTTAATGCTTAATTTTGTAAATCTATTTAAAAAACTTTGAGGAAGTCCTTTTCTTCCACTACCTTCAATTACTGGATTTTGTGTTGCAAATATCCGAAAGTTTGGATGGCATGTAACTAGTTGTCCTATTTCTGGAATATAAACATTCCTCCTATGATCCATAATACTATTTAAACCTTCTAATATTTGCTGAGTAGCCAAGTTTAATTCATCTAGGACTACCCAATCACCTTGACGCATTGCTCTTAATAAAATCCCATCAGACCACCCTATCAGAGAATTAGAAATATTTTGTGTTTCTAGTGATTCATCACTTGTATTTATATCTACACTCTGATTTTGCCTTTTCTGAGGAATTTCACAGCCAAATAAGTCAGTTAAGTCAGTCTGCTCACTTAAATTTATTCGATGTAACTTCATACCTATCATCTTTGAAATTATACCAACAGATGCTGTCTTTCCAATACCTGGCGAACCTTCCAGTAAAATAGGTTTCTGAATACTCATAGCCCTTAATACACATGCAATATTCCTCAAGCTGGTAGGTGCACATAATGTAAATCTATCCTTTGTACTTTTTCCTTTGCAAATTTCATCATTATTATTTTGACATAATCGCCTTATTTTAAATGGGCCAATAGATACCTCATTTTTATAATTAGCCTCTGAGAAGTATGCCTTTGATCTACTTAGATTTAATTCAGTAATCCATGCTAATCCTTCCTCTTCAATAAATCTATGCTCTAAAATTTCAAAGATAGTTTTCTTTATTTCTTGCTCGCAAGTGAAATAATCGTCTTTCTTATTAATAAACTTGTTACTTGGAATTCTTCTAATTAATGGAGTTATTATGACATCAACAGCTATATATAAAAGCCTTTTAATTAGCATCATTTCTAGTATTGTTCTACCTTCATTGAAGTTACTATTAGTGTAGTCTGTAATAGTTAAACATCCACCATGAATAAATACTTCACAAACTGAAAGTATCAATAAAATCCACTTAATAATTATATCCAAATCTTTACAACTACACAAAATCTCTGATAGTCTAGATTTCAGACATAATTCATTTTCTGTTTGATCCATGTAAAAGTTACAAACTTGATTGAATGTATTTGAGACGAAATTAGACCATGATAATACATCTCTTATTGAAAATACTGAGTTGTTGGATTGTCCATGAATATATAGAAGTTCCATAGGCATAGATGGAAAATTATTTTCGCAAAAGTTCTTAATCACATTCTCATTACCATTTAAGTCATTTTCATACATCACTGAGGCAAATAAAATAGCTTTTGAAGTGTAATTGATAATATCCTCATTTTCGAAATATTTTTGGGTTATTCTTAAATTATTTCTTATAAGCTCTTCAATGTCATCCTTTAGATTATATAATGAAAGTAAAGGAATGAATATTTCGGTAAAGCGATTTCTAAGAGCCGGAGATAACTCACGTTTCCCATAATCTCCTCCTGGATTCATCGTTGCAAAAATTCGGAAATTAGGGTTAGCTTTGATAAACATGCTGGAGTTTAAGCTATTAGTACTATCACTTTTTTCAGTTATTGTGATAGTACGATCTTTTCCATTTTCTAGTAGTGAATTTAGTCTTTCGATTACAGAGTCATCACATAAGTTTATTTCATCTAACAGCAGATAACTCCCACTTTTCATTGCTTCTATAACAGGACCATCTTGCCATTCAAATAGGGCACCCTTTTCATTATTTGTTTGATCCTTTTGGTACTGAAAAAGAATTTCATTAGCTTTGGATAGTAAATAAAAATAATTACTATCTAAATCATCTGTCTTAAGTCTAATACTTTCAGATGATAATGCTTCTATTTGTTCCTTTAGGGACTTGAAAGATAATTGGAATTCACCATACAATTTTTGATTAATATATTTATCTTGATCGCTTATGATCTCAACTACGTGCTTTATTAAATCTAGAATTCCTTGAATATGAATATTAAAATTATTATTGCAGTGATTAGAATTAGCTAAACAAGAAAATTCGTTTAGTAAATTTCTAAGCTCTTGTCTAAGTTGAGTGGCTGCATCTCTACTTGGTCTTAAAGAACCCAACATATCACCAGCTTCAATATGCTGATGACAATTTATAACATATAAACGTCTTCCTTTTGCAGAAGCAAATTCCTGACAAATAGTCGTTTTGCCACATCCAGTTGGACCAACAAGTAAAACAGGTTCATCAAACTCAATACAATAGTTAACTAACCTAGCCATTCTTTTAAAAGTATCAGTCATAATAATATTTCGCGATTCCTTTAGTAGTTTAATAGGTTCTTGTAATTTGTTTAGAAATGAATAAATACTAGATTCATTGGTGATAGCAAGCTTTGGTTTCTTCCTCCTGTTACTGTTTTTTTTATCAAGTTCTTCATACTCATACTCTTTAATGGTGGCACTTAGAATATCATTCAATTTTATATTTAAAAGTTGACAGTTTTTCAACAATATCTGGGCAACCTCAACTTTGTCCTCTTCATTTCTTATTCTTTCTCCTATTAAAAAGAATCCTTGGATTAATAATTCATATTTATCGATATTTTTAGCAAGCCTATTACCCCATCTTAATAGATCTCTAACTGTCATAAAGCTCATATCTCCAGAAAATAGTTGTGAAGTCAATCTATGTTGCTGGAGTTCAGTAAATATATTAACCATTGTTTCTGCATATGAAGGTGGTATGATACATCTACTTGATAATATTGTCACCAATTCACTACTTACGATGTTATCTATATAAATCTCGACAAATCTATTACGAAATGCTTGAGATAATACCTTCCTTCCACCATAAATATTGCCTGCTGGATTTTGTGTTGCAAACAATTGGAAATCAGGATGTGCTTTAATTGTTTCTCCAGTTTCAGGTAAGAAAATTTCTCTATTGGAATCCAAAAGACGATTTAAAGACTCCAAAACTTCACTAGGAGCAAGGTTTAATTCATCTAATACTAGCCAGTAACCTTTTCTTGCAGCAGTAACTAGTGGTCCTTCAGTATAAATTAAATTCCCAGTTTCTAAGCTTGGCATATATCTTCCAAAGTATTCCTCAATATCAGTATGTTCGTGATTGTTTATTCTGACAAATTTGTGCCCTGTAATTTCAGTGACAAATTTAATCAGAGATGTTTTACCCGTAGATGTGGGGCCTTCAATCAAAATTGGATTCCTACATCCAGATAAAATTCGCACAATTTTTGTTAAGTTTTCAAGTACAGATGGTGTTATCACAAATTCCCTTCTCATTTCATCTATGATTTCATTATCTAGTATCTCCTCCCCAGCATTAATAATATATCCATTAATATCTACATATTTTACCATCTGTGAGCCTAAAACACTTCTTTTTTGCAAATCTTTTCGTGCAGTCAAACTAGAAAAATTGATATATGGAGCCTCAAATATGTTTAATCTCAAAAGATTATCTAATGTTCCCACATTTGAGATATTTTGTATTTTACTGATACCAAGAATCCGTCTAACAAGTGCTTCTACTCGTTTGAATGAGTCGCTAATTAATGGTGTTGCGAAGCTCATAAGTATACCATCCAATATAGTTGTGAGTATGTTATCACTAGTTCTATGGTTAGTTATAAGTTTACCGTTTGATTTCCACTGATTTTGAACACAAAGTATATTTCTAATATAGCATAAACTATTTGTAAAAGTTCTTAAAGAATATTGTGGTGCTCCATATCCATTACCTTCTATACCAATTGTAATTTCATGTTTGTTAGAAAGGGACTTCAATTCCAGATATATATCTACAAGAACACCAATTTGTACTTGGTTCGTTATTAGTACATCTTTCATGTATTCATATACAATATCTTCCAAATCTTTTCTTGAATATACCTCATCTACAAAGTATTCAGTAAATAGGCATCTAACAAGATATGGTAATTCGCGTTTACCAGGAGTTGCACGTACTCTAGAAGTCTTTAAAAAATTAGATGATTCTATAGTGGATTCAGATATGTTAGAGCTGTTTGTATTGTTTATGAGCTCATCTAAAAGTTTTTTATTATCAATAATATCCAATGGGACAGATGAAGGGTTCATACATGCAAACAACCGAAATCTTGGATGTACCTCAATTATTTCATTTCCTTTTTCAGGGATTAAAAAAGTTACTTTCTTGCTATATAAAGATATTTTACAATTTCCTACATTTCTGCAGCAATCTCTACTAAGTATAGGTATAAGTCTTTGCAGAGTATCATTAGGTGCAAGGTTAATTTCATCAAGAATTATCCAATGTCCTTCTTTAATTGCTCTAGTTAGAATACCATCAATAAACTGAAATTGAGGGGATAAATTAGATTCCAATTCAGATTTGTTTGCAGAGTTTCTTATTCTATTGTCCATCAATAAATTTGTACATGTTGCATCTATCTCACGCCAATAAGTGATTAATTCCCAGATGTTTTCTATATTTGTTTTATTCATCCAATTACGTTTTTTGCTGGGATATATCTTTTGGATTAATATTTCAGATGTATTTGGTGTATTAGTCTTAATTTTGGATTCTTCCAATTTACTAGAATTGCCAAAATTATGTTTGCTTTTATCACAAATTACCTCTTGATACTGTGAGATAATAGTTTTCGTCACTTTTTGAATTATTTGCAAAGTTTTTAACCATTGTTCTTTATTTATTAAATCAGTAAGTTTTTGTAGCACTGCAGAATTCTTTTTTTTACTAATATTGCTTCGTTCCAATAATACAACATAGTCATTATACAAAGAACGAATATCTACTCCAATATAATTCGGTTTATATGATCCAATCAAGTCACTTGACTCACTTTGTTCACTAAAATTATAAATCAAAAGTTGGCACTTATTGATATCATTGGGTAAATTTGCATAATACAATGAATGAAGTTGCTGTATTACAGTTGTTTTTCCTGTTCCTGTATCTCCAACTAGCAAGACAGCTTCGTTATTTCTAATTGATAATGCTAAGTCATATAATAATTTTGAGTGGATACTTGTATAGGAATAATTAGACTGCGATGTATATACAATTGAGTTATCCGATAAAGAAGAGTCTAAAGTTTTCTGAAACTCTATTCCATTATTTTGAGGAGTGTCTAAATATTCCTCCATATTATTCTCACCTCTGTCTTTTTCATACTCAAATTTTAGACTACAACCAAGTATCTCATTTCTAATACCATATTTGCCTTGATATTTCTCAATCATAAATCTTTGATTTCTAATACAATCGAACACTTGAGCTTGATTTAAATTAAAAGCACTACAAAATACAAGATATGCTTTGATTCTAAATTGAATAAATGGAATATGGTCAGCCAAAGTATTACAAGCATGAAAGCAAATTTTAAGTTTCATTGGTTCAGACAAGAAGTGCCTACTAAGATAATCACTTTCATCTTGAGGAGTAATATTTATATTTTGATCTTTGAAAATAAATGACACTCTCTCACATGATATAACAAAATCTCTACTTGATGGGATTCTAATGTTGATATTCAGTAATTTTTTATTTGTATATAGCATATTGCAAATATTGAAATATCCACTTATTAGGCAACTAATAAATGGAGTTAACTCTGGGAATATTACCTTTAATCTTTGTTTAAAATCTAAATCAGTCGGGCTATTAACGTATTCTAGAAACCACTTAGAGTGCTGAACCGAAAGAGGGTTGTCACTTGTTAAGTTAGGAACCTGCATTTCCTTAGTAATCAGCTTAAAGTATTCAATTTCAAGATTAATATTGTGTTTAATATGTTTATATTCATCATCTAATATCTCCTCAATGTTGTCATGTACCTGCACCTGTACTTCCTTAAACACCTCAGGATTTATAGCAACATGTTTATCCAAGTCTTCATTATTTACTATCACTGTCCCAAATAAGCGGAAATTTGGATGTATTTTGATTCTACTATTTAATTCAGGAATATCTAAATACCTTGAAACAATACCATGTTTAAATTTACAGCTACTGATTATGTCAACAATTTCATTGATCTTAGCCATTACATCTGATGGAGCATTCCCAATATTTTCAATTAATAACCAAGATCCATTTATCATACATTCTGCAAGGATACCATATTTCCAAACAAAATCCCCAGGTTTCTCACCACAAATCCATGCTCCCATTAAGATCTTACTATCTATAGAGCTATCTAAGTAAAGACTTATAATATTACCATTATATCTACTTAACTGATTAGATATTAAATTAGAGTTGTCATTATTTCTTGATATGTTAGCTTTATAGATGTTTAAAGCAACATTAAGTAAAGTATTATAAATACGTAAGCCATTCATTATATTTTCAATAAATAACAAAGGTCTGTTAGCCATTACAGAAGCTAGAACTTTTTTTAGCATACTACTTTGTGTATCCTTATTATAAATATTCAAATAAGTATTATTATCTTTCCATAATTCAGATATACTTAATATTTTATAATTATCAATATCAAGTTTTTTTTGTGGGCTTATGAGACATCTATGAATTAAACATGGATATATAAGTTTCTTAAGAATAGAAAAATTAGTTGGATTTCTTAAAAAATCGATAGTATCCAGTGGGGGAGGTAATAATATTAGTTTTGTAATATAATATTCAACCTTTGAAAGCTCTCTAGGTAACTGTAATAGTTGAATACTTCTGGAAAAATCCAAAATATTATACATTTCATAGTATTTTAGCTTTTCTTTTTCGTTAAATGAATTTATACTAGTAAACAATCTAATACTTAAATATACTGTTGGCTTACTTGAAGTCACCTGGTTGCAACCACTTTTGTTAAAACCACTGATAAAACATCTTAAACACTTTGTTAAGTCACTTCTTAATAGTATATCTTTAACAATTTGTACATTTTCACACAATAAAATTAATGATCTCAGAATTATTAGTATATTTAAGTATTTATCAACATTATCATTGGACTTACAGTCCACAATATTGGTAAAATTATTGATGTAATTTACGATTAAATCAATATCCTTCAGTCTAAGTTCAGTATCTGTCCAAAAATTAATTGTATACTCTTTTATTAATGGGATGTGTATCAGGCTAGAATAAAAGTACCAAATATTTCCAATAAGTATAGGGTTATTAATATTCACAAAAGAGTCTTTTTTATAATGGCAGATAAAATCAGTAAAAATAGAATTTAAGTTGTTGATATCACCCATAGTTATATTTAATAAGAGAAATATAAACCAAGGATTACGTTTAAGAAATATGTGGGATATTTCAGGTGTTAATGATCCATATATATAGTAATTAGTTAGTAATTCACTGAATTTTTTAGTATATAATGAAGTTATGTCATTAACTTCACATAAGACCTCTTTTATATCATTATATAATTTCTTAATATGATTAATATTGCTGCTATGAATAGTAATATGATCACCGATACCTTGTAGATTTTGAAACTTCTCATATTCTAGTAAATCCCGATATATTAAATCTAGCTCTATAGCTAGATCAGCTATATTCTTCTCCATTAGTTCTTCAAAAACCTATATAATTTGGATGATTGAGACTATTGAATAAAGCACTTTGATTATTATAAAGTATCCAGTTCTATCCTGGAAAATTTAAAAGTCGCTTTAGTACGTGTATCAATACAAAGTTAAGTATTCCAAATAAGATATTCTAATTTATATTATATAAGCATAAGAAGATCTATACATTTAGAAAGTAAACGGAAGTTAGGATGTCAAATAATGACGCTATTTTAAAAGGCGGTACAAAAACCGCTGTTAAAAACCATCATACGAGAGTGTCCTCTTACTAATATATTACCTGTGGAGCGTGTACCTCGGCACGCCGTACTGACGTGATATCTCGAACCAATCTTTCGCCTTTTACTAAAGATTGCCGTGTTGCGTCAGCTGGGTAGTAGTTTCTACCGCTCCAAAAATATTTGGGGGCACAATGTGCCCTAGCGAACCGTAAACTAATGTATCTCTAAAGGTAGCTACGCGACGTAGGGCATAGTGATATAGGATATAGTGGCGTAGGGCATAGTGATATAGGATATAGTGGCGTAGGGCATAGTGATATAGGATATAGTGGCGTAGGGCATAGTGATATAGGATATAGTGGCGTAGGGCATAGTGATATAGGATATAGTGGCGTAGGGCATAGTGATATAGGATATAGTGGCGTAGGGCATAGTGATATAGGATATAGTGATATGGTGGCATAAAACGTAGCAATGCAGGGTACGGCAGCATGGCAGTGGGGGGGTACAGGGCTGGCAGGGTGCGAGACCCCGGCAGGGAGGACTAGTAGGATCACCAACCCAGCCCAAACCCCGGCGATACATTAGCTTAATGAGGTAGCCCCTCAGGGCCCCAGAAATTTCCACCAGACCACAGAGGGCCGATAGAAGGGAATTGGTGTAGTTTTCAACTAGCAATAGTCGCGCATCCGCTCGGCGTCACCTGCAACGACATTGCCCCTGGCGCAAGACTGGCCGCTTGTCCCTCCGTATAAACAATACCAGCATACAGACACAGTTATATGATGGGTGTAGCCTGCAGCGACCGCATCCCTTTTCATAAGATGTAAATTGTAAGAGACAAGAAAATCTTTCTGGAGCATCAATTAGTATGAAATAATTTGGCTATTGCTAATATATATGTCGGAAACTTCCAAACATAGTAAATTAGATGTAATTAGAAGTATTATCAAAAAGAAGGGGAATGAGATTCGTCACAACACTAAGAGAGATCACTTCTCATGTTTATTATGTATTAAATTCAGTTCTCTAGCATTTATAAATGATACAAACTCTAAGGATGATATTAATGACTCTGTGTATATCGTAGATTTACTAGAAGCATATTTAAATTATTCAATTTACTGCTTGTTAAATTACATAAAGAACAAATATTGCAATTGTAAGAGTAGTGAAGAAAGTATAATTGTGTATTCTACATTTGATATTTACAAATTTGGGATTGATATTCAGAAGATAAATTATAGGAATTTCTGTAATGGATTAGACGTGAGGAATTTAGGAAGCAATATAGAGTCACTCCTTGGAATACATGTCAGTTTGTGCAGTAATCAGTGTTTAAATAAATTGTTATCCTTAAAGTTTTTGGAAATTATTATTCAGAAGTTATATCATAAATTTGGTGAACATAAAATAAAAGCTAATTCAATTGAAAGTGGACATCCTTCATTTACACCTCTGGGAAATCCTGAGCACTACACTCAGAATAAGTTATGTATACCATTAGAGCCATTTCCGCTTGTTTATAATACAGATCATATAGTAGATATTTTGGAAAATCAGAATTTCCAATACAATAGCAACTATAAAATAAGTAATGGAGTTTTTGCATGTATAAGAGTCTCTGAAGTTAGTAAAGCATTATATATTGATCCAATAATAGATATTGTTGATAAAGCATGTCTTGAACTTGGTCTTAATACATATCCAAAGGATAGAATAATTCATAGTTCTCTTGTGTATATTAAGGCAGATGACTTAGATATAATGAAGGATAATATATTAGGTAATATTACTTATAGAAATGTTTCTTTTGAAGAGTTTCTAAGCCAATCTGAATATTCGAGTAAATTGCCACTAGCTAAGAAACCATTATCTATATGGGTTGACAAATTATATTTTAGGCTTGGAATTAAAGAGTATACATTACATTTTAAATATTAATATTTTAGTGTGTTTATAGAAATAGTAGTAAATTTTTGAACTCAGAATATGTTTCGCTAATTCTTTTTTTAAATTATTTGTTATGTCTTGTTCTCGGTATGATTTGAAATGTGATTCTAGATTTAAATATCTTTTTATAATTATCAATAATACAATATACTGTAAATGTCTTTCTATTCATTTGAACCGGATGATATCCAAGTGGTAATCTTGTAGTTGCACCATGGTTATCACATTGTATATCATCATTTTTACTAAAATTATCTAGTAAACTTAAGTCATCCTTTCCAAAGTTTGACTGCAACTTTTTTAACGATGACTTTCCTGCTGAATACATCTTCATAAATGTTTTATTGTGCAAATCGTTACTATCACTATTACTTGAGTTATTATAGGCATTTGAAATGGATGGCCTTTTATACAATACCATATTATTATTCATATTAATTCCATTATTATGACTATTTAAATAACTGACAGATGATGTAACACCACCATAAACAGGAATTCCGGTATTGCTGGTATTTTGAATATTCATATCTATGTGTTGATTGGATTGTACTGCCATCCTACGAATACATCCAACCTTATTTATTGTGAAACTAGGTATTACCCCATTTATAATACCATTTTCATTTGAAAATACTAGACCAGTATATTTTGGAATATTTGGTTTGATACACCATCTTATATTAATATTTTTTGTCAAGAAAATATTATGCTGCTGATTAATTGTACCTTTAGAGCAATATATGATCGGTTCTAAGTAGACATTGTCTTGGCTATATAATGTTACACATGGTCTTGGATCATTTATATCTGAACGGTATTTATATGGAACTACATAACCTATCTTTAAAATTGGGCCTTTATCTGCAGAAAGTATTATTGATGATTGTATATTTCTACTTCTACTAGGATAATCTGATCCATATTTTTCTGATTTTGAATTAATCCCATATTTATATCTACCTTCATTTGTTATCATAATTTGTTCATTTAATTCAACTTGTTCAACAGATGTCTCGATATCTCCACCCATAATGTCCTCAATTCTCTGCTTCATTCTCTCTTCAACTTCCTTACTATCTTGTGATGCACCAGTTTGTAAACCAACAGCACCAACAATTGCCAATACAGACTGCACAGCTGTACTCAATTCATTTCTCATCCCTTCAAATGTTTTTATTGCAATTCCAACAAATGCACAGAATAATAATAAACATGTTGATGCAGCCATCATAATTATTCCTTGTCTTTCATAACTGAGTCCAACATGTTCATGTACTAGTTGAGGTAAAAATTTACCAAATAGAACTTCGAAACCATCTAATAGTTCTTGCAAATCTAGTGATTTATCTTGGTTTAAATCCATTAAATCAAACATTCTTTTTACTTCTCTAACTGGCAATTGTATCCTCATATTATTTAATAAATCACACAGCATGTCAAATGACAATCCTTCCTTACTTAGTGCAGCTAAAATTGATACAATATCACCTGGTCTTATTAGACCATACTTATTACTATATTGTAAACAACGAGATGTTGCTTCCTTTATTAATGCATCAGACTTTTCTAAATGTAAACCAATATTTAAAATAACTTTTATTGCTTCGGGCCATAAACCAGTCATTAATTTGCGTGGTAGTAGACGTCTTAAATTATCAATATGTATTACAGTACCTTCCATTGGGTCCATTCCTGTTGGATCCATTAGTATACGCAGATGCATTGAGTGACATAATGACTTATTATCTTGAAAGTTCCTTTGTAATCTTGAATATTTGTTTTTTTCATGTATACTTCCTATATTTTCTGTAGTATAATTTGATAATAATATACTAACATTATTCGTATCAATATTATTACCATGTATTATGTTATATTCATCTTTAAAGTTATCTTCTCTATTCTCTTCTATAAATGGTATGATAAACAATGAGATATCAAAAGGATCTTTCGGTAAATTCTTCCATAGAGAATGTACACCATATGGTGGTAATGTTATTTTTGCTAATGACAAGAATCTACATAGCATTTCATGAGTAAAATAGCCATGGTATGAACATACGTCTTGTGCATCATAGTGTAATTCTTTTACACTAGGTTCAATTATTGATGACTGGTATTGAAAAGAAGTCGAATTAGATTGTATTTTATTTGTTGGTTGATTATTATTTACTGCTTTGTTGTTTATTATTTGGCTACCTATATCTTTATTAACAACTGTATTTATACTAGTATTATGATTTATAAAATCACCATCTGCTATATTATTTCCAAGGGTATTTCTGTTATTTCCAGATGTAGGTGATGAGATTATTGAGCCTGCAGTATTATTAATATTGTATTTTGTATCACTTTTATACGTCGGCTGTAAGAATATCCTTAAAATAAAATCACGAGCATATGCAGCATCAATGAATGGCTGTACATTAGGTAATTTTAAGTTCAAACATAATAATAACCATAGAATATGACTCTGAACTGGATGACTAGAGAATCCTAGGGCTGTAATAGCAGCATCAAATACATCAAATGATATTTTGTATGATTTAATTCTATTTTTCCTACCAGTAACCTTTGATAAATCAAGATGCTGAGATGATCCACCCAATATTGCTCCATTATTACTTGATAATGACCTATTACATAACGAACCACCTGAACTTGTACTTTTCTTATTAATGTTTGATGTTCCTAAGTCTATTTTATTCTCTTTTATTATAGAGAGAACTTCCTTCTTAGTAATTCTTTGATCATTTACTATTGAACTTGATTCATTTACATTAGATGAATTATATGTAGTACTTGATGTTATATCAGGATCTTCCAAAAAGCAAACATAAAATTTTTTATGAAGTCTTATATATTCATGTAATTGAGATCTACCTATAAAACCATTACGCGAAATTGATAAAGTATTATATTCTTGAACTATTTTTCCAGGTATACCTTTAATATTTGTTAATAATGTCCAATCTAATAATTCTCCATAATCTGTGCGTTTTTCTGGCAACATTTTATTTATATTATCATCACTTGAATGTTGATTTAATTCACTTAAAACTTCAATTGGTAAAGGCCAAGATTTATCAGATTGAAAATTAATATTTAATCTATAGTTATGGTAACTATTCTGCATACAATTGTTTATTGATAATGATGCTAAAGAAGTCGTTGAAGTTGCGCTATTAGATAAACCAGTACCTTTGTGGATATGCAATACATGTGTATTGAGTGTTATACCTAGCTCCTTTAGTCTTTCTAAAGGATTTCCAGTACCCATTGAAAACATTTCGCTACTTATTAATCCAAGGAAATGTAATGATACTAGTAATCCAGGAAAATTCAAACATTTATCTGTCAAAGATAATATTGCTAAATCTGTTAATTCAACTGGTAGAAATCCACTTCCATTACTTAATTTTGTAAATATATTTTGTACATGCTCATAATTCCTTTCTTCTATATAGCTACTATTAGACTGTGACATTTCAAAATGATCATATGATACACATGGTAATCTGTCATTTGAAAGATTAATCCCACACAATCTTATTAATAATATAAATGCATCCATCCATAAGTACTGTGAAACTATTACTTGTATTACCTGTTCTAAAGTACTTTCTGTGAATTCACTCGAAGTTGATCTATTACTCCCAAAGCTACTTCTAACATTAATTGAATAAGTACTTCCACTATTCAAATTTCTACTATTATCAAAATGACTACTAAGATCATTAATATCGTTACTTTCATATAATCCATTCAAGTTACTACTATCACTCAAAATTATCGGCACATTGTTATCTATAGACGATTCTTTCCGTAATACTGTTTGAATAGCACCTATAATAACCTTTACTCCTTGATAATTTCTAGGTAGAATTAAGACTTCTTCTGTAATTAGTGTGTGAGCTCTTTTCCATGGTATATCAACTGTTAACATATCAACATCTGAGTCCTTTAAGACACTTAATGCATATAATGCCTTTGTAATTAATGATACTTGAAATTGTATTGATGCATTTCCTTGAGATAATGATATAATCTCTAATGTATCTCTAACATTACTTTCATTATCAACGCGATATTCTTTTAGTGCATCAACTACTTGTGCTGCTGTTTTAGGAGGTGTCGATATGAAGTAATCTTGTATTTGTGGTGATAATTCCCCTAGCATTGGCCCATAGAATATATTAACAATTCTTGCTGCCTTACGTCTTATCAATTTTGGATGTATAGTATCTAAGAAGTGCTCAATACCTTGTCGTACACGATCACGATCAAATAATCTTGATACAATATGATTAAACATATGCCATATATCTTGCCTTATTTCATTATGTAATAATCTCATCAATTGTAAAAATCTAGCCGGATTATTGTCATCTCCATATAGATTGTCATAACTTGGAATAAACGTATCATTACTTATACTTGGGCTATTGGAATTTCCATTATTGTTGGATACTATTGATTTCAATGGTGAAGTATTATTACTATTATTGTCAGCCCTATGCATTATTCCAGAGGATATTGTGGAAGTTTGAATTTTACTATATTTAATAGTATCATTTTCATTCACAAATTTTACTTCATTAATATTGTTAATTATTCGTGAATTATCAGTAGTATTACTTCCAATGACTGATGTGCTACCAAACAATACATTAAATTTACCAAATATTGGCTCTAACAGTGCAACTTGTGCATCAAATACTTTATATGCTAATGAGTGAATATCATGAAAAGCTGTTTCTATATCTGGAGTGCGTAAACTACGAGTTGAAAATGTAAAAATATATCGTAACTTCTGCACATTAATAGCACGCAATAGCTGATGTTTTGTGTATTTCGATTTGGAATGTTTATTAGAAGATGAATAGTTTAGATCATCACATTGGTTTTCATATTCATAACCATTACCTTGGTTGTTGCTGCTCCATAATTTCAGCCGATTAACATTGCTATTTAAAATATCAGTAGTGCAGTCATCATAGTTACTGCGTTCTGGTGCATAAAGTATCCCATTCCATAGATAACCTTTAGGATAGTGAGTACTTTTATTTGAAAAATTGATGTATTTAACCTCATCTTCATCATCAAATATATCGCCAAATTCTTCATCAAATTCATCTTCATCATCTTCATTCTCAAGCTTTTCATCTTGTTCTCTATCTGTATTCTTACCATTTCCACAATTTCCATAATTAGTACTCAAGCCAGCATTTTCATCATCATTATAGCGCACTGGTATAACCTTTTCATAATCAGAATCTAAATCGCCTGGATATAGTGAATATAGTAGACTTATATCTTCAATATAAAAACCAATTGATGATGTAACATTTGTATGGCATATAGTATTAAAATACTTCACTATTTCGTTATAGCTTGTATTTGGACCATTATAGTAAAAGCGATCATAGTGCAAATTTTTTGCCCAATATAAGAACTCTTCCTTATTCAGGACCCCATCATCATCCATATCAAAGAAGTCAAATATTAAATGAACCTTAATATCATCAGACAAAAACTCGCTAGGTGGAAATACTGGTACGCGTACTATTGCTGAAGTATACCAAGTATCACATTGCAGATGGCCCTCTACACGATAGCCAAATCTGGGACCATATTTTAATCCATCCTGTAATAGTGCTACTTCGAAGCCTTCTAATAATCCATCTACTTTTTCAGCTTCATTTATTACATCGTTCTTGGTTGCCAGCTTCATACCATAATATTGCTTCATAGCTTCATCAACCCCAATAATCTGACCATTCTTATTTACACCAAATAAGCATTTCGAATTAGTTGGGGTAATTTTTAAATATTCCCATTGAATTCCATATATTCTATTATATTCATTACTTATGCATGAATTCAAGGATCCATATGGATATTTATTTTGGTTGCTTTGTAAATATTCACTTTTTTTAATATTAGAGTTCTTGATATTTCCAATGGCAACTGAGTTATTGATCTTTAAATTATAGTTATTAGTCCCGCAGCCTAACAGCATTTTTGACCACGCATATTTATAATGTTTTATTTCACAATGTAATTGTTCAGAAGCTGCTGCTCTAGCATCATTTGGATCAATAATATTTATATTATTCGTGAATTGTTGGTTAGTAGCTTCAAACCAATGTCCAAGAGCTATTGCAATTAAGGATTGCAAATTCTCTACAATAAATCTATCAACAATTCCACGCGAAGAGCTAAAATTTGTCCATAGACTAACAATTACAAACCCCAATGCTAAAAGCATTACTACATATGGTAGAATATTATCCGAGTTAATTAGTGATCCGAGTAGGAACCACAGTAAAAACATAGATAGTGCTAATAGAGTTAGAAATGTAGAAATTATAGTTGTTAGCATTCCAATTTCTTCAAATAAACGTAATAATTTCCTCCAGTGATATGATAATTTGTTAATAAGAGATGATGAATTCAAATTTCTAATATTTGTCAACTTTGAAGAACCAGAAGTTATTATTGTAATATCTATAATTAATAGGTATAATAATGAAACTAATATTAAATATGGTATTGGGAACGGAATGGACATGAAAAAATTCCAAGTTGGATTAAATACAAAGTCAGATGCATAACTTGGATCAATAGATAAGTGTGGGCCAATTATTGATAATGATGATAAATAATTATATATTAATACTAGACAAATACATGTTATCGGAAATATTGAAAGTACAAGTACTTGAAATCCATACAGACATATATTAAAAAATATAGGTAGTGTTGAAAATTGCAAAGTATACCATAATTCATGCAATATTTCCTGTTTTTGCTTAATATTTGCAATATAAAGTGGTACTAATATACCACTAGATTTACCCATTGTATTTCCAAATGATGACGCCATTATATTAGCATGATTATCCAATATATTCGATATTTTATACATATGATTTAATTTAGAACCAAATTTATCTATATATTCAGATTCATCCATTGGAATAGTATCAGTGAAATTACTATGTTCGGGTAATGCTGTATATTCACAGCTTACTTCATCTCCATTGTAATAAGTTCCAGTATATTTACTATTTTCACTTTTTTTGGTTAATTTATCACATTTACTAACCTTTGATATTAACTTAACATTAGTATTTTTTACTAATTTGAATACACTTTCCCATCTTTGCCTGGTTTTATTCAATGATTCAGAATTAATAGATCTCCTTTTTTTTATAAAATTCAATATTGTTTTCCATGTATTAAATTTAGATGAACGCCAAGTTGAACGTCTACGATAGATTGTGGAATATTGTGAATTTACAAGCAGTGCAGATGATAAGTTTAACGATTGTATTGAATTATATTTGTTTAAAACTGGATAATCAACATTTCCAATATTATCATCAATATTATTATTTAGTCTATGATAGTCATTTGAGTTGTTTACTAAGGTATCATTATATGTTGAATTGTTTTCTTTCCAACAATATATCTTAATTCTGAATTTAAGTAACCAATTTTTTATTTTTGATAGTAAATGACAATATTTGTCTGTTAATAATGTTCTAATAAATAAAATTAAAGAATCAATTCTCAAATTATGAATAATTTTCATTATTACTGGCAATAATATACTTGTATCTAATATAATCCCATTCTGCAATAAAAATCTATCTGGAGATGATGACCACCAATAAGTTGAATAGTTAAGTGTACAATTTTCTATAACATCAATCATTTTCCTTCTAGACTTAAAGAATATACAATTCTCAATGGATTTATCTCCATTTATATGCTCATCATCATTACTACTATTAGAATGAGCACTGTATATATTATCAGAATAACTTGATGACTTTACGGCAAGTACTTTTGAACTAATTAAACATTGTCCAGGACAAAATATCACTGCATCATGAGATTCTGTTGGTATAGGCTTGCGGATATTTTCACATACCCTTAAGCTTTGCCTTGATACAACAAATCCGTTACGTTGTAAGTCATCATATGTAATCACCTCCATCTCTAGGCCAAAAGTGCGACAAAAAGTAGCATATAATAGTTCAAATTCGCTTAGTGTTGTTACCCTAATTATAGTAAAGGCATTTGATATTGCAACAATTATTTGCTGTGTACCTTTGATTACTTTACTTGATGAGTTTAGTATATTATTTGAAGATATAATTCTTGGTATAAATTTTTTACCTAAAACCGTAATATTGGAAGGTACATCACTTTCACATATTGTTAATACCAGATACACATCTCTTGAACTCGATCTATGTGATAAGAAAGGAACTTCTATACCCCATGCATGTGTTCCTGTATTAGGTAAAGGCTTTCCACCATGGAGAGAAACGATATATTTATCAGTATAATGATCAAATAAGTGTAGATATACATTTTTAGGTACAAATTTAGTTACATTAGGAATATTTGGCCAGTGCCATTTTACTTGAATATCGCTTCCATTTATTAATATACGACCAGGTGTATCATAAATAAAGCATGGTTTATCATATTCTGGCATTAAAGGAGGTATATGCTTCGTACTATTTGAATTGACACTTGTATCAATATATTTAGTCACTACCTGATTATTCTTGGTCACACTTAATAAAGAAGAATTTGTCTGCTCATTCGATGATACTTTTGCCATTTCAATATTACCTTCATTATGCAAAGGGCTACTCTTTTCATTTATTCCTATCTCTGTCTCCAACTGCCCAGAGTAATTCATATTCATTTTTTTAGACCTAGGATTATTTGTATCAAGTACTGCTGGCAAGTCATGTCTCATATATTGTACCCAAAATGACCTATCTAAATTCATTGATAATTCACCCCACTGACCACCACCTTCCACATAATATAACTTAATAGCAACAGATACAAAACGATAAATTGAAATAGTTGTATTTGTAGTAATATCATATACCTGAATGTTGTCTTCTGTATGAATATCTTCATCTAACCAATTTGTATTTATTGATCCTATAGATTTGCTAATACCTCTATTTAAATCATATTTAAAAGTTCCGGTTACATCTGGTATTTGATCATCATCGTCTTCGTTGCCTTGGTTCTTGACCTTTAATGAATCCCATACAATATCAACTAGATTTGAACATTTGATATCACCAACAGCAACAACTTGTCCGCTGTCTGCCTCTTGTAGCTCAAATAGAATTCTATCATGAGATATCAAATTCTGTTCAAGATATAAGTCTGAATTTAAATTTTCCGCTTCAGACTTAAATTGGATAGTTTGATTCATATGATGACCACTATCTATAGAACTATTTTCGCTATTCCTTAATATATATATATTGCTGTTGCTTGAGTTATGTTTAATTCCTCCATATTTTGTATTCTTATTCCTTCCATTATTATTTGAATTATAAGTCGCTGCTTTTTCTGGAATGCCCTCTATTCTTATTTTGTCACTCTCAAAGGATTTATGATAAGCAGGATCTTTTAAAAAGTTGTTTATTTTACTACGTTCATCATTTGCTGTTGTACCAGTAGAAGTTATCCTTCTTGATAAAAAGAAAGTATCTTTCGTTATTAATGTTGCAGTTACGACATATCTACACTGTTTTCTCTTTTCACCCAAACCACCAAATGTCTTAACCTTTTCATTATTTCCAATATTGCGTTTGTCAATTCTTGATATACCTTCATCTTCTAGTGCCCTTGACAGTGATCTGCTTAAATGCATATTCAATTCATTTTTTATCTCATTGACATTAATATCATCATCACTTGCAAGTTCCTTTTCAGATACTCCAAATTTCAGTTCTTCATTGGAATGACCATTATCATTATCACCGTCATCATTTAATTCGCCATCACGTTTTGTTCTCTTGCCACCCAATACATCATAAATAATAATCTCAATATTTTTGAAGTGAAATGGAATTCCAAATGATGAGTAATGATCTGTATTTTTGTCTATAAACAAGTACAAAGATGACCTCCTTGTAGGAAGAAATCTTCTCAAGAACATGAGTGGTAGGTCTACAAACCTCATTTTATTTCCTGGTATAATCTCATTACTCCAGTAGCTTTGCTCAATTATATGGCCAGTTGAGGATATACGTAATATTCGTAAACGATATTTGTGGTTTGATATCAATTCATAAGGAGCTGTAGCTTCAAACCCACACTTTTCAGAATATTTCATTGGTACAAATAATTCTTGTTGGTTCCTACCTAAATGTGTTGTAACAGTTGCTTCATGTGCTGGTATATATAAGAATATTTCACTAGATTTATCGTCACTATTCGATGCTGTATTTGATGACACTCCATTACTATTAGCACATGAATATCCAGATTCACTTCTAATTAAATTACAAAGATAATTTTCGTGTATATCTATTGGCTGAATATGAATACATAACCTTTCCATCTTTCTTCTTCTCTGCCTTTGATTCCAACGCAACAACAAACCAAAATTTGGCCATTGTATTGTTGATACCATTACTATCCATTCAGCTCCTTCAGATATTCTAAAGTCATGATTTAATCGATGAGAAGCTGTATTCACTAATTGTAATTCGCGTACTCCCGTCAAGAACCATGGAAATACGTAATAGTATAGTATCCACATTGCAACTGCAGCTACTATAACAGCACATAATACATTTAAAGATAGGGAGACAATATATCCTTGTATATCGTTAGCTGTTACTAAATCACGTAATATAGCATCATTTTCTGCAGAGTATATATACTGTTCAACTTTATTGAAATTTGTATTAAGCTTTGAAGCTGTATGTACTAGATTATTATCTAATAAATCACTATGTGCAAATAGCCACTTTATATAAAAATCCCAACCAAATATTTCAAGTAAACTTGAGAAAAATCTACCAAAATTATTCAAATAGTTTTGAGGGGATAAAAATAAAATTTTATTGACTTCAACTTCATCATAATTAAGTTTATCTGCTTTGGATGACCATACTATAACAGTAGGCTGTTGTGCAGATTCCAAAATAGCAGAATTTATAACAGCAAAAATATTTTCTAAAATTGTAGATTCACACAATTTAAATGAGCTTGATAACCCCATATAGTTCCCAATATCATTAATATCTTCAGTATTATTGCTATCTTCAGGCTTATCATTTGGATTACTTATAACGTCTGAATCACTTCCGAAGACACTATGTATATCATTTTTTAAATACCTACCTTTATTTTTATCGTAATTCGATAGTAGAGATGGTTTATGGTATGATCCATCATTCTTTTTAAACAATGACTTGATGTCTCCCCAGCCAAATGTATTATTAGATTTTTTTGTATGCAAATTATGTCTATCATTACTAACATTTAAAGGTGCAAATATCTCATTTATTTTTCTTGTAACATTTTGAATAATAGACCCATCTTCATTAGTATTATTATATAAGTCAGTTCTTTTATAACCAATAGAATCTAAATTTGATATTCTATTAGTATATTCATTGTCAATAGTTATTACATCCAAATCTTCTAAGTCTGAATTTACTATAGGAACCAGACATTGTAATCCAAGTACGTGGATGTAGAGTGAATATGAACGAGGCTTTAACAGTCCTCCAGATAATAAAATCAATCCAAAAGAATTCTTAATAAACGCTTTTGATGAAACCGCTTTCCATGTTCCTTTAGGGTATTCATCATTTCCAAGTATATTAATATACAAAACCCAAGGACCAGCTAAATCTTCTTGAAGCCATTTTGCAAAATTATCAAATCTTAATTTTGAGAATGACAGTAAGTGTGGATCTTTCCATTGTTCCTTGCCTGCCCATATTTTTAATGGATCATCAGCATTTAAATTGTGAACTGTAATGTAGCTAGGTGGATTATTTCCTTCTATATTTATATTAAGAAAGTTTTTGGATAAAAGTGATATGCCTGAGTATTGGCTAGGTGTTAAGTGTGCTACTAAACATTTGAACTTCCCATAAAACTGTGTATTGTATAGCCCATGATATTTTTCTATTCTAACCTTTATATTATTTGCACGTAATTGTGCCATATTTGCTATTCTTGTTGGCATTGATAAATTTATGGGAACCTTACTATTTATATATACAGGAGCTCCTCTGCTTTCTATAAATATGAATTTATTTTCTATTCCATTTTTAGGAGTTGAAATGTCAAATGAGACCCAACCATCTGAGATTGTAGTCGTAATGTTTGGACTATAAATTTCTTTAAAATTAAAGACTGCGTGCAGGGCTTCTAAATGAAGGCTAGATTTTACGTATAATGGAGTATTTGATGAAACGTGCATATAGCTTGAAGAAGGTACAAATCTTATGTGTATATTATCAAATAAAAAGTTGTTTGAGACAAAGAAATTGATAGAACATTGGAAATATTCAGCATTGTTAAATTGATGTAGTTTGATGTTTAAGTCTGTTTCGCTCGTAAAATTCCATGAGCGTGGGCTTCTATCGCAAAATTTTCTATAATCACTTAAAGATAACTTTTTAAGATCTGCATGATCAGACAAGGTCCACGGAAATATATATCTTTTTAATATCCAAAAAAGAATATTAAATGAACAAGCATATTCAAACTCTTTCAATCTATTTGCCGGAACTCTATATCTTCCATTAATACTATTATAAATAAAAGAATGAGAAAATATCCCCCAGGATCGTATCTTCAGATAGCTTAGGTTGTTAGGAGACTCCAAAAATTGCACATGACAATGCTTAATATCTAATGAAATATTCATAGGTTTCATAAATTCAGTTGGTGTAATTTTATTTTCCTTATTTGAAAATAGCCAAAAAATACGATCCCGTATACTTGAATTTTCCTTATTTTTAGAGTAGTTCCCTTGTTTCTTTGAATTATTAGGTCTTAACAGAGTACTAGATGTATAGGATGTTTTCATTGCAGGAATATCAATATTTAGATAACCTGTAAAGTTTGCAGGTACTGAATGTAGAGGAATTACTTCATTAATTATATAATAATTCAGAAAATGAACAAAACCATATACAATTGAAATAATAAAAATAAACCATACATAAAAAATTGGTCTAGAATTTAATTTCTGCACAGGTATTATTGGAATACCAAAAGATACTGGTAACCTCTTCACAACAAGGAAGTCAGAGTTAGGTAAATTCAAAACACCATAGTTATTTTTCTCATGAAGTCTCTTTTTATCAGTAAACTTATCATACTCTGAGCTCGATATGGATATTTCTTCACTCATTATAGAATCTTCATATTCCCCATCTTTCTCGTCATATTGTTCCCCTATCATTAGCAATTCTTTGCTATTCAAACTAGAATTCTCTCTTTTATTTAACTTAAAATCCTGATCTGAGGCAATTTCCTTTGCTTTATCTAGGAACTCATTACTTATTATATGGTGATAATATGTTATAATACAATCATCTGCATCGACTTGATCTAAAATATGATATTTAGTTGGTCTAGATGTAATACTGCGAAGAAATTCATCATCATATTTATTCATCATTTCAATACTTCTATTCAAGTGATAAGCTTTGTCATTTCGCAAATTATCTCCTTTATTATGGTGAACAGGTTCTGGATCTACCATATTTGTAAAATAAGTGACTATAATGTCTACTAATAATTTACTGCAATCACTAAACTGTCCTTTCGAATATTTCTAAATACCTTGGATTACAATATTAACCAAACTTCAACCCACAAAGTAAGCAATCTCCAAAGACACCAAGTGTGTTATATGAATATAACTTCTAGCTTTAAATTATATACCAGAATTATAATATATAAAGTTTGAGAATTATTTTCTAATGAGCCAACTTCTTATTACACAAATACATAATAGAAGCAATTAAAGACGCCTAAAGTGTGTACCAAGAAAAAGTGGTTATGTATCTTCGATAGTACAAATTTAAGAATACTTTAATTGGTGTTATACAAATATTTTATAACGCTCTTTACTATAGATGATATTATTTCGATGAAGTTTAAGATTTCTTGCTGCAAAGTATTCTTTATTAAAAGCTTACGTGTTTCGCATGCACCGCCGATAGCCAACCCCCCACATACTCCTAATGGAGAAAAAAGGGATAGAAAAAAAATTTACATATTTAAAATATAAACCTATAATAAAAAAAACAAATATAGAAGTAAAAACTGTTCATATCTACGATTTTACACTCAAGTACAGCAATTCAGTAATTTTTGAGATAGGAGGATAGAAAAATACAATTGGTCATAATTTAATGCAACCAAAATCATTTCTCTTAAAACTATATAAAATTAAACTATATTTTCAATGCATAAGCCTTAAGAAGATACTCTCTTTACTATCTGTTACAATGAAATTATAATATTACAGCTTCTGTGGGGACATTCATACCGCCTAATCACGGGTTGCAGATTCTGGGTATTGGTAAGTTTATGCGATTCAACCTACTTCAAACCTATGGAAATTTACAGTATTATTGAAATTTTGTGATTATACTATTATCCAAGATTATCCATGTATCTTTATGCCATTGAAGTATTATATATTAGTTGTCACATCGATTCCACAAGTTGGCAATGTCAGACTTTGTACTAAGCCCGGAATCATACAATTCTTCCCATTCAATACTATGTGAATCTTCACAGGAATCAAATATAGATACGTTACAAGATACTCTTAACGAAAAGGTAAGTCCAAATTTTTCCACTTATTTGGACCTGTACTAATCTGATTTATTCTAGATATTCCTTATTGACACATACTCTACAAATATATGGTTTAGTAGCCAGAATGACGAAACAAAAATACTAAATATCAGAGAGAGAAGCATGAATTCTAGTAGTACTCTAGCAGGTTGGGAACCTATCCCTTCAGTCTTAAATTCGGAAGATAAGATTAACAGAATACTTGAGATTAGTGACTCAGCAATTCCATCAATGAAACTAGCAGATATTATTAAACAAAAATTACACCTATCTGAATCTAGATCTAGTTCACAAAGTGATTATGGGACTCCAAAGGATATAATTATAGACGAAGATGCTAACTTCCTCAGTGAGTTAGTAGAGGAGCTTACAAAATGTTCTTTCCTTCCAGAAGTCAGTGAATCCTTAACTCAGGGAGAAATAGATGGAATTAAGGATATACTAAGCCAAGAATATCCAATTTAAATTTAATAGAGATATTTCAATATAATGATCAATCTTTGTAAATATTTACTGAGCAGCTGTTGGACCTATTACTAATATAGTTATAGGCACTAAATATCTTACCAATATATTGATATGAATAGTAGATTATATAATATCACAATTGTTTCCAAAGTAGCTGAGGTATTATGTTATTTGCTTAAAGGAGTCTTATTGCTTTTAGTTATTTATGCCGCTGGCGGTGTAAAGGATAGTAAACTCTAATAGGTTCGGGAGTGATATAAGAGACACTGGGAAGAGGTTTGAGGAAGCTGAAGAACATTTTTGGGTACTAAAAAGTGCTCATAGGTGTACTAATAAAAGTTTAATATGCTTAATTTATGACTAACTCCGAACTTTGTGAGGATCTATATAATTCAACCGACAATGGTAGGATTGGTGACGTAAGACATTATAAAAGAAACAACATGTTGCAAAACTCCCATAATTCTCTAATATATTGTGAAAAAGATAGAAACCGGAAGTATAATGCTTTAAGAAATAATGTACAGATTAGACATAGGAATGTAAATATATATAGTAATCAAAAAGATAGACAAGACCTCTATACCTGTGATCATATACAAATACTTGAAGGACCAGCTCAATATTTTGAGGGGAAGTACAACTCATCTGAAATTACCACATATAGGAGAGATACTGATATACAACTGAAGAGACGCAGGATGGGTCAAAATAGAGGTCATTTTTACTCGAATAACAGGAAATATGACTTTTCAAATTCAGATGATTATCTAACTCACTACACTATATCACCCGATAAGTATGGTTATCGAGAGTCACAAGAGAACTTTTTAATAAAAGGATATGAGAATAATAGGTATCATTTTGTAGATGGCAATCATCGGTATATTTATAACAGAGGTTACTATGGCAACATAGAAAATAAGGCACACTATGACAGTCTTAACTCATCCGAAACTTCTTCTGTAAACATAAAAAGGGATAAAAAAAGATATGATATTAAGGCAAGTAATTTTAATGAAGATAATGATGATACAGATCACTTTGTATGGCATGTTGGACAATATTTGACATCAAGGTATCGAGTTATTGGACTAGCCGGAGAAGGTACATTTGGTCGTGTTTTTGAATGTGAAGATTTGAAAAGAAAAAGAAAAGTGGCGATAAAAGTAGTACGGAATGTACAACGTTATACGGAGGCTGCAAAGATAGAAGCTGAAATATTACGTGATATAGCTCTTCATGATGAATTTGGTACATCTTACTGTGTAATACTTCACAATGCATTTCTATACAATAATCATCATATGTGTCTGGTTTTTGAAAAACTTGGTCCAAGTCTATATGATTTCCTTGGTGGAAATTGTGCAAGAGGATTTTTACTTGCGGATATACAAAGTATAGCTGAACAAATGTTATGGGCTTTGGCATTTCTTAGGAAAATGAAACTGACACATACTGACTTGAAATTAGAAAATATATTATTGGTTGAAAGTGGCTATATATGGGTTAATGCACCTAGGCATCCAGGCTCTCTAATTAGAAGACCAATTAGATCTGAAATACGTTTAATAGATTTTGGTTCTGCAACATATGATGATGATTATCACGGAAGTATCATCAATACAAGACAATATAGAGCACCTGAAGTTATATTAGATATTGGATGGGATATGTCTAGTGATATGTGGAGTTTTGGATGTATATTAATGGAACTATATACTGGTGTTTTATTATTTAAAACACATGAACACTTAGAACATTTAGCAATGATGGAAGAGATTATTGGACCTTTTCCTCAATATATGTTTCATACGGCATATATGGGGACTGCAGGCAAGAAATATGTTGTGAAAACTTCTTGCAATCAATGGAAACAATCTAAACCATCGAGTTATAGAAAGGGAAAAAGATCTGACTACTTCAAACAAAGTACCATTCCAACAAATTATACAGAGTCTTGTGATTATGAATATCAATTGTACTGGGAAGAGAGTCATATAAATCCTAGCTCATTTGCAAGAGTACAGAGATGCCAACCTATTGAAGATTATATACACCCCAAACATAAAGTATTTGCATCATTCGTTCGTTATATATTAAATTTAGATCCTAAACTACGACCGACCCCTGAAATGGCCCTAAAACACGAATTTTTCAAAACTCAATTCGAAGAGGAGATTTGATAAGTAGTGATATCTGTATTTATGAAACCTCTAGTGTAGGATAGCTCTAATTAACACTTTAGTAGACTTTTTTTATATATCATTTTTCTTTATTCTTCATCCCCAACAATAGTAAGGCGGGTCCGCTTATATTTAGATAGAAATATTGGAGAGGGATTCTTTTAAACCTATTGGGTAGCTTTAAATTTACTTCTAAGAACTCGATATTTTGTTATTATCTATAAAGTTACCTATAGTTTTGTAATGTCTCAGAAGTATTATGATAAATTAAGTAAGGGTAATGGGATATCTAATAAGCAATTTACATCAGGAATAGGATTAAGCCTACTACAAAAAATGGGATGGACTGAGTAAGTTAAACCCTCTATTTTCCTGAAGTATTTATTAAGTGATTTATATTTATTTAAAAAGAGGAAGAGGTTTAGGTAAGGATGAAGTAGGTATAGTAGAATGTATTCAAATAAAGAAGAAACATGATAACTTAGGGGTAAGCCAACAGAAAATGAAAGAAAAAAGATTGATTAAACTCTTTTATTCTTAACATCATAAAAGCCACTTTTTTCAAACTATGATGTTCTGTATGATATATTATTAACTATGTAGATTGGTGCTAAAGATATAAAGTCAGATATGTCTTATTGGTCTGAATGGTGGAAGGAAACATATAATAGTGTTGCACGAGAATTATCACATTTAAGTCCTCATGAGTCAATATCTGGATCTGAGTCTAACAGTGATACAGGTGAAATATATAGAACTACAAAAAGTCCTCGATACACTAAGATATCTCATTATCAGATACTTCAGTCTCAAATGAAGAAAGAAGAGAATACAAAGAGGAAAGAGAAAAAAAAAGATAGACTAAAAGAAGACACTGATTTTAAAAAAGTGTATAAAAAAAAAAAGAGTTCAAAGAAGGAATCTAAGGATTCTTAACTAAGAAGCCAAATAGCTTCCTATATGTAGATTATTTGGGAAAACGGAATATTTATATACACTATCTTCAATTATTTATGAAACTACATTATTTCATGTCTTACTTTTTTATTTTTTATTAAGGTATATAATACTTAACAGCCTGTTTTACTTTTTTTATTGCAATAAGGCGAAATTTCAATTTCTCACACCTCTGTGGCGCTGATTATTCTATTAGCCTCCTGGCTTCTTATGTGTGTAAAACTGCTATAGACATTCTAATTTCCTTTACAAAAGTTATAAATAGCCACTAATATTAATACTATATTATAAATTACCTAAATTATATAGATGAGTAATAAGCTTTTAGATTTTAATGAAGATCCCTTTGATGTAGACTCATTCCAAGAAAATTTTACCTCAGCTCCTAGCATGGCTCAAACTGATACTAACTTAAATATAATAGATGGATTAGACAATAAACTTGAACAGAATGTGGACATACATTCAATGAATGTTAGTGGGAAGAATAATTATAATGAAGATTTAAGTTATGTTGCTAATGAATCTCTATATAACAAGTTAGATGAAATTAAAACAAACATGGAGATAAGTTTAAAGTCAAAATTTACTTATCAATCAAAACAACTTTATGTATTAGAAAATAGAATTGAAAATATTGAAAGGAAATTAGATGAATTTATTAACTTATTTCAGAACAGACTAAAATATTCTGTTCAACAACAAGCACAATCACGTTTAGGATTTAACAGTAATCAAGGCAATCAATTATTCAGTAATAATGTAAAAAACTCATCACTAAAATCTCAAACTTCTACAATAGGTGTAAATGATGAATTTATAAATAATAGAAAAAATGAAGAAATTATTAAGATAAACCAAAGGGAAACTGAAAAACGTGCTGAAATTGATAGATTAAGAAAAATAGAAATAGAAAGGAAACGAAAAGAAGAAGAAGAAAGAAGAAAAATTGAGGAGGAAAGATGTAGACAAATTGAGGAATTTGAAAAAAGATCCAAATTAGATCAAAAGAGGAAAGAAATAATGAATTCTTTATTTACAACCACTAATAGTAATAATGCAACAAAAGATAAAAAACCAAGTTTATTTGGAGATGATCCTGGAAATAAACTTAGAAATTCTTTATTTGATGATTAAGTTTTAGTAATAAGTGTTTATCTTATATTTTGTTAGTTTTATTTGACTAATACTTTTAACTATACATACATCATTTTTAAATAAAACTGTATAAAGATATAAATAATAGAAAAGAATACAATGAATTCTTTATAATATATATATATATATATATATATATTTACTAAAATGAATTTCATCATCTTTATTTATAAATATCTAACTTCTTATATAATTTTAAATATTGTACTTATTATTTTAAGTAATCTTTATATAATTGCAAATTTTATTCAATAAATATTGAATTACTATTTGTAATATTGTGAATCTATTAGTATAATGCTAATATTTATGGAAAATACTAATATACTATAGTACAAATATATTTTTAAAATATAGTATAAATATATTTAATATTTTTTTTACAAGCCAATATCTATTAGATTTTTATTCTATTTTATCTTTATACTTGCAAATAATGTTAAATTTTTCTCGAATATATTAATTAAATTATATATAATTTAAATATGTCTTATTTATTAAGATAAATATTAATATAATAAGTAATTTTTTATTAGTATTATAGTCTATTATATATCTAAGACAATAAAAAGTTACACGCTCTGCTTTTTATAATTATTCTCGAAAATTTACACCTTCAAAATTATACTCATTTATTTCTAAGTATCCTGTTACTTGATAAAGGCCCTGTAGTTGACATATAATGAAGCAACTTATAAACTAATCTTTTATAATATATAATTAAAGTTCAAATATAAAAGTGGATTACTTCTTTGAGGCATTCTTACTTATAAACTCTATTTTTCAACTAATCCTTACATCATCTCAATATTTTACTATAAACATTTTTATAATAGTGTATTTAAAAATTATAAGAATCAGTTTTAATTATAAAATTGAGAATAATTTTATGAATATAAGGTTATGAATTTCTCTGATTTAAAGTTTGAAGTTTGGTTACCTCAGATTACCATGGAAGACTTTAAGTTAACCATATAATATTAAAGTTTAAAATATGAACTATGAATCAAATATATAATAAATTATATGTTTAAAGAAAAAATATCTATAGATATAATGGAAGATTTTATTTTGATGTTAGTACAAATACCCCAGAATCTTATATTAATACTTCTAGGTAGTTAATAATTAAACAATGTGATTTGCAACTGTAACTTGACTGAGGTTAATAGTTTGGACGAATCTAAATTTATATTAAATATATATGATTCAATATAGTAACAAATTGCCTAGTTATTTCAATTCACACATTGTATAAAATAATAATGAGATAAACTTAGATGTTTAAGTTTTAGATATTCCATCCCAATCTAAATGTTTGTAGCCTATTTGTACTCTTTAACTTAGTTGTTATAACTTGTATAAATATAAAAATTAGCTTTAATAGATTATTAGATTATACATACATTAATTCAAGTATAAGCATAGATCTTAGAGTCTGTACACTTAATTATATTTAACTAGTGAAAAGAAAAAACCTTTTTTAAAACACTTTAGAACCTAAAAAAATCTACATATAGAAATATAGTGACAAACTTGATAGAATTATTATAACTGAGCTTAACATCATTAATAATGATGCAGCTACTGGAGGAATGACAACACGTGGATAAAGTATACCAGCTGCTAAAGGTATTGCTACAATATTAAATACAAGTGCCCAAGTTAAATTACTTCTTATTATTTTGTGCGTCTCCCTACATATTTAGTATCAAAAGTTGGTTATAAACCCTTTTAAGAGAAATATCTGCATTGTGTCACTTACCTTGCTAGTTTTAAAAGAAATAAAAGTCCATATTGATAGTTTGATAATATTACTATATCGGCACTTGAAAAATCACTTAGACCCTCCTTGCCTAATAAAATACCGATATCAGCTGCGAGTAAACCTGCTGAGTCATTAATTCCATCACCAACCATCATAACAGGATTGTGACTTCTTTTTTTCACGGTAACTCTTTTTGCTGTATCATCGCATGTAATCTTAAAGCTTGAGGTATTTATATATGAACCTGCTTCAAATCTCTTAGTATTGCCATTAAGGGAATAATTATCACAGTTATTAACTTCCTCATATGATTGCTTTACCTTATTCATTATGTGAGCAACTCTAGGATCTAGCTTAAGGTCTTCTACCAAGCACAACTTATCTCCTGGTAGTGCATGACTCATTACTCTTTCTATGTCAATCCCAACCTAAAAACAGAATTTAATAAATTAAAATGTAAAAGATATTTGTATTAAAGCTTAAATCTAACAAGCAAATCTTTCAAATTTTTAGCTCTGTCTATGATACTCTTCTAGATCTTATAAAACCTAATGTATTTTTGACTGCTCTCTTTGAATAGTAAATTATATCACAAAATCAAGAAATAAGTAGCTAGAATTATCAATATTATAAGATATTTGCTATCTTTGCTTTATAGAAAGTTATGTGAATGTTGTATTGCTGCTTTTTTTTTCTTGAATTTTTAAGCTATCTAGTATAGAAATATCAAAAACTTACCTTTAATGCAATTGCTTCTGCTGTACACTTTGAGTCTCCCGTACAAAGCCAAATGTTGTCACTAATCTTATCCTTAACATAGTTTATACACTCTATAGCACCATTCATATGTTCATCCAACAAAGCAACAGATCCTATTAATACTAATTTGTCTTTATTACTATATAGATCATCAACTGGACAGAAAGGTTCATTATATCCTTCATCAATGAATATATATACAACTGTTGCACCTTGATTTGTCCAAAATTCATACCAATTCTCTAAATTAGCATAAGATTTCTCAGTTACCATGCAATCTGAATTAGCATCTGTACCTTTAATAGTTGCTTTAACTATTGGATACTCAAAGAGTGTTGTGCTGCAATTATTTGTAAGTATTAGTTTGACATTTTCAACAATAGAAACGATTCCCCTTCCGGGGAAGTATTTGTACCACTTTGGTTGAGTAAATTTAGCCAATTTATCACCATTTTTATCTAGAAGAATACTTGCTGCGTATGAGCGTAATGCGCTGCCAATCGGATGGCTACTATTGTACTCTGCGCTTCCAATTAGCCACCATAACATTTGGTGACACTCAGTATCTGTGGTATATTTTGGATATTTATGATTTACTTTTTTAGGAATAAAGTATATATCAGATTGAGGAAGTATATTTGATTTCTCTGTAATGTTAAACCCTTCAATTTTTTGTATGGTTTCACTTAGGTAACAATTTACTATACAGGATATTACCTGAGCCTTGCCATTTGTAAGTGTCCCAGTTTTATCAAAAACAACAGATTTAATTTTTAATATTGAATCAAATATATGGGGTGATTGTACTAGTATATCATTATTTAATGCTTTTATAGTCGATATTAATGTTACAATCGGAATTGTAATTCCAATTGCACAAGGGCAAGAAATAGCCATAACAGAAAGTGCAAAGTGCATTCCAAACATTATTTTCGATCCTATTGGAAATTTTTTAAATATACTGATGTATTCATCACGTAGATCTATGCGATCTAAAGTTATCATATATGTAGGATCAACTATATCATAATATGCCAGAGTAAACCACACTATGAAACAACACAAAGCAAATAAAAAGACTGATGGAACAAAAAATAATGCTAATTTATCAATTGATGATGGTAATGGTACATAATTTTCTTTGGCATTTCTTTTTAGTGCTTCAATTTTACCTAAAGTACTTTCTGTACCTATAGATCTAACGTGTAGTATGATTTTTCCTTGAATAATTTTACTTCCTGCTAAAACTGAATTTCCATATAATTTTTCAATGTACCTCGATTCTCCTGTAATTACTGACTCATTGACTGTTACTGCATCAACTGACAAGTTTATTCCATCATAAGGAATAATATCATTTTCTGAAAGCAGAATAATATCTCCCAGTTCAACTAACTGAACATCTATCATATTGTTAAGATTTAGCTGATCATTCTGATAAAAAACATCATTAATATCACTCATATAGTCTTCTGTGGAGTATGAAGATTTCTCTATAGAACAAAGAAAATTTGTGAAGTAATTCTTGTATACAGATTCATAAATCATAGTGTTCAAATCCAAAATATTCACAATTTGTGGAGTACTAACACTCTCTGTATTATTCAAAATTTTATATACTAATAACTTTGCACGGATTTCCAAAATTTTCCCAAATAAGCTAATTGTAGTAAGCAAACAAGCTGTATCTAGAAAATGTGGAAATTTCTCGGTAGATTGGTTTGTTTCAAGCTCAGAGTGTGATATGTCATTATTTATACTTGAATAATCGTAGTATTTGCTATAAATAGTTACCATTATAATATATAGGGCCATTATTACTGAGTATAAAAAGGAAGTATTCATACTTATAGATATTAATACTTCCATTGAAGGTACTCCAGAAATAATACACTGAAACGCTTTTTTATTAAATGCGTGACCACATATATAAACTACTGGAGTAACAAGAAACATAGTAAATAAATAATTCCAAGGTATACCTGGTACCATTGACATAGATGAAAGAGAATCAATAGATGAAATGGATAAGGTACGAATTATTGTATTTAAAATATCTGTATTGTTGAGCCAACTCATCGAAATTACAATGATTGATATGAGTAGAGAAACGGAAAAGTTTCTAAAATAGTACCATAGTCGTTTATTTAGTTTACTTCTTAAGTGTTCATATTCATTGTTTATACTATTGGAAGGTAGGATAGTGTAATGTATAAACTTCACTATCATATCATTAAAATATATATCTTCAGATTTATTTAACCTAAGTATATTATTGATATATACAAATAAATCTTTTCCACTAAGGAAATATGGATTATATGATATAAATATACTGAATGATATAAAATTAGAGCAACTTACATGATCTTTTCCAGTTTTCTGCTCACTCACTGTAAAATCATATATCCCAAACAGATCATATAAATAAGATGAAATAACCGAATTTATATAATTTAAAAGTAGTTTATCTTTTGATTTTTTTGTATACTTAGATATAATCTTTGCAAATAAGGTCTTTTCAAAACTCTCTATCTTGAAGGTGTACTTCAAATTTAATTGAGATCTACAGTTCCAGTAACTCTCTTCAAATGAACCACTAAACATTACAAATGAACCACAGGATAAATTGCATTTTCTTATTATTTCATCTAACTGTAATTCCTTGCTATTGTATAAAATTAGCATCTTAGACCACTTTTTATATGAAAAAATATTTATTATCCCTTTGCAGTTATAGAGCCGTTCAACTATATTATCAATTTCGTTTTCTGTAACTATTTTTAACTTTATTATACTTATAATATTAAAATTTATTTCATTAAACATTTGTGCATTTGGTTTAGTCAATTGAATGCTATCAAACTTAGACTTGCTACATGTAACATCGATGATGCCATCATCTACTTTATAATCAGTTCTATTGTAATTTATAAAGTGATTTGGAATTATTTGTGCTTCAAATCCAGCATTCGTTATCAACTTAAGAATTTCATCTACTTTATGAGCCTTTGGTATTTCACTAAGCAAGATCTTCACTTTTCCTGTAAGAATATTTACTTGTGCATCTTTTATTTCTGATACTTTTAACAACAAATTACGTATTGCTGATGAGCAAGACAAGCATGTCATTCCTGTTATATTTAAATCTAATGAATAATCAGTATCCATCTGTTACTTCAATTTTTTTTGTTTTATTATATTATTCACTAATAGGCAAGCTTGAAAAAAAAAATTTTATAGGTTATTTCTAAATCTAGATATTAAATAGGACCCCCAAAAACGGTAATCACGCGTTATCTGATATCTTGATAATATTTTGCAAACGCATGCATGGTCAGAAGAATACAAGATACCAAATACATTGCATGTGTATATAAGATGCGGTATTGCAATGCTCCCCACTGATCAGTATATGTGCAATAGGATATTTCTTGTATGGATTCACTAAGTAATTAATTATTTAGACTTGTTTCATACTGAGGCGTATAGACTCAATACATAGCTATAAATACCAAAGCTCTTGTGATATATTTTCATTACTTTTACTTTAACTATAAATGAAGCCTCTTTAGCTATGAGGAATTCACAGCGCCAAAAGTACTTAAAATTTTGTATTTTTTTGTTAGTACTGAATATAGTATTTTTACAAAAGCTTAGACAAACATTATAGATAATAAGAAACAAAAGTATTTCTACAAATTTCAGCTTCATCCAATAGGATACTATGTATTATTGATAAATTCATAGCTTGCGTAGTAAGAATGAAATGAAAAGGAATAGAGAAAATTCCGATAATACACTAGATGAAAGTAATATCTTGAAAAGAAGAGATAACAATATTGATATGGATAGTAGAAAGCAGCACACATTTTGGATATTATCGCAAGCTCAAAAGAATTTGACATTTATAACTCGATCATTCTGTTATTTGTGTAACAGAAAGCTTAATACTTCAACTCCAAGAAATAATGGGAACTCCATTAAGAAAATAAAACTTTTGTGTACATATTGTAATCGGAGTACATGTGATAATGAGGGATGCTTACTAAATGAATGTGGAATATGTAATGTAGCAATTTGTGCACTGTGCTCCACATGTACCCACAGAGACTTAATAATATGTCCTAATTGCTAAGTTGTATATTTGCAGTATTATATACTTCTTTCCTACATTATGAGTAATTGGTCTATATATTTATGTGTGGCCTTTTATCAAAAATAATTTTGTAGTGTATTGTCCCATATATCCTTAAGGGAAGTAAGTCTTGAATTAACTTACTGTCAGTACAATTCCCTAATAGTGCAAGAGGTTTCTTAAGTTTCTCCACCTATAGAATAATTTAACAACAGATGTGCTCAATTAGCAACATTTTTTGTCAATTTTAGCTTACCTTTCCTTGTAGTTTATGAAAGCCAATATGTATCTCGAAGCAGTTATTATTAGTAAATGTATACTCTAACCATGAACTGTGGGATTTCGTAGCCATTTTTTTGATATTAAAGTAATCTACGACTTTCCCCATTATATTACCATCTAGTTTTTGTGTATATATGCTAGATTCTAAAGTACCATCTTCATTCAGTCTAGATACTGAAAGTGAACCTTGGAATTCCAATAAGAATAACTCATATTGTCCATCATTGGACAAGGATTCATCTTTATTAAAAATTACAGGGACAGATAAGATCTTGTTTTCAATTTTATTCATGGTTAAGCTAGACACTATCAGTACTTTATTACTAAATTGGAATTAATTATATTGGAGGTAGAAACAGTAATTTGCAAAAGTACCGCTAAATGAGTGTATGCAAAATCTACATAAAGTCCTAAAAGAGGCTTTTATACAGTATTGTATATGAACCTAGATTTTTCTAAACTAATAGTAAACTTTAGTCATTTATAATTGAGTAGGTATTATATAAATAACTAATAAGTAGTTTCCTATACAAATCCCAAGTTCTAAAATATTCCAATCTGTCTTGTAACAGGTTCCTAGATATAAGTAACAAATTACCTGGCTTTCAGATATCAATTATAAGTAGCAATATTAAGGCATACATTTCTAAGAAAGTATTTATATATTTAATTTGTATTACTTCAACATGAAACCTCTTAAAGTATTATCCACTTTATTATTTGATTTTTTATATTACAAAATATAAGATCAATCAGAGTGCCTCAAACTAATACTGGAGGTCCATTTTTAGAAGAATGGCTAGGACTTGAAGATACAGGAAGACGGGAGGAACGACTCTTCTTAACTGGAGTTGAAGAAGATGGTCCAACTATGGAAGATAAAAATATATCTTCTGTATCAATTTTATCAGAAAATATACCATGTAAATCTCTTGGTGGGGGACCAAACATTGCCTCCATTGCATTGGCTTCAAAAGATACACCGATAGATGCTGAGTTTATTATTGGTGAATATTGAATATTAGGAGAAACTAATTTTACTCCAATATGAGTACTCCTCAACTTATTTTCAAGACTAGATACATCTGACAACTCAAGATTGTTGCTTTTCTTTTTGGTTAGCAGAATAGAGTCATTTAGTTGTATAGTTGTCTCATTTAAATTTACATCTTGCTTTTTAATATTGGCAATATCTGCATTTGAATCAGGTAATATTATCCTGAGTAACTGAGAAGTGCCCTTAATAATGCGATATTCGACAAATTTTTGGAATAACTGGAAATCTACAATTGATTTTTCTGAAGCTAGATAATCAGCAAAATCTCTTGGGGGTGTACCTGGTGGAGTACCGCCAGTCCTTCCACATAATCCACCAACTCTTTGGTTTGCAGTTGGACTTTCTTTGCCTCCTAATGCTGAATGCCGTTTCCTTATTGATATATCACGTGTCAGTTGTCTAATACCTTCTGCTAGTGTTAGGGGCATTGGGCTAATATCACTACTATTACTAGTACTACCTCCTCTAGTCATAAGGTCACTCCTTAATCTGGACCAGTCGCTACTATCCCAGTAACCTTTCCATCCCCAATCATAAAATGCAAATACTAACTTAAGTCTACAAATACCTGCTGGTGTAGTTGTTGTGTGAGGTGTGGAACGATCTAACAAGCACATTAAGCGCAAAAAGTTTTTTTTATCAATGAAGGGAACTCCCATGACTATTGAACATAGATCATTGCGCTGAAGTGAACTAAAACCACCGCGATTTGAATAGCAGCTTAATCCAGTAACCTTTAGTAGTTCCATTAATTGAAAATTAGACATGAGAATTTGTTTACTATTCTTTTTAATGTCATCTTCACAATGTGATATAAATAGATCTACTACTGCATTAACCTTAGAAATATCCCACTTAACCTCTCTCCATACCTGAAAGACAACATATATGGAGATAAAATAATATTTGTGTAATATAAGCACTAAACATATATTATCCTGTTATATATCCACTTACCTGTTCAAATTCAGTAGGAGATATGATTAGTAAAGGGCATGTGACAGTACCAACTCTAGTCGAAAGAGCAGATAGTTGGCTTCTACTAATATTGCTCATTTATAATAAAGCCATATAAATATGCAGTATAATTTCAAATATTGCAGGGTTACGAAACATAAAGCTTTATATCAGTTCTCTTACCATTATCATTTCTTGTGGGCTTTTAGGTGGGGTTTATTGTGTATTTTAGGCGGGTTAAAATATTTTCAAATTTTCATGCAGCAGACGGTAATGTATCCCTTGCTCCTTTGATATCACTTTGCAACTTGATACCTCTATGTCGATTTCTATTACTTTAATTATGATTCGATACAATACTAGTATTTTGGACTATTCTTTTTGTTAGCTTCTAGTAGTAAAATTTAGGTACTTCTTGTGTGAATGTTTATGCATGTGAGCTATTGAACAAACTGTGTACATACGTCTATAGTGTGCTTAGGATTATGATCATACACCCTATGTACAGCTTTTTGGTATTTCGAGATTTATCTGTAAAATTAGTTCTACGATATTTGCCAATATTTTACGAGATGAAAATATTATTAAACGCCGCTTTAATTATTGCTTTGATAGCTTGTAATTTGCTTGACTTCTCACCAAATAGTGACCTTATGTGCTTAAATAACCGAATGAGTTATTCCTTTAGTCATATAAGGAAACATCGCAATAAGAAAAGAAGGCACAGAAGAAGAAATAGGAAACCAAGAACTAAAGTGAATGATAATTCATAAAGACGTGAGGCTGTTACGAGTAGATAATATTGTATATAATCCTAACATTGCTTTTTTGATAATACAAACTACTTGCAATTATTGATATATTGGGAAGTAAGGTATTTTGTCTATTGGTAGCTATACTACTTTATAGAATAATATATTACAGTTATCTAAAGCTTATATGCAATTACTATTTCTGTATGACATAGCATACTTGTCAAAACTTAGAAAATGCATAAGTAATTTGATCAAGCAAATTGCTCCTTGTTAAATACATTAGCATATATATATATTTATTGCGGTTATTTTGGCTATTCTACTTTAGAAAAACAAAATTGACAAAGTTTCTAATTACTTAAATATTTGATAGGAAACTCATTACTTTAGTAAAATACTTCACAATCTACTCAGGTCTTTTTAAATAAGTATTTTATTCAGTGTTACTTACTACTTCACCTGTAAATATACTGTCTATGATGTCGGCTATCGCACATTTGGAAATTAAAGTAAACCCTTTTGGACAGACAGCTTGTGGAATTGTCTCAATAATAGATATACAATGAGAGTGGTCTATAGGCCCAACTGCATGTCTATAAAGTTTACTATAATTGAATATCTGGTGTATATGGTATGTTGAGTCTATTTTCCCATACTCTCCTGTATAGTAACTAAAGTTCTCATTAGGGCTCTCATACATGAATCTACTATCTGAAATTGCGGGTTTTCTTATATGTCCATACCTATTAAAATAACTGGTTGAACCAGAATAAAAAGTAAACAAATGAGGGAAATGCTTATAGTAAATGTATCTGTTAATACTAGAATATAGAATTTGATTCCTTTTTATTAGGTTTTGGTTTAGATAATAATATCTTACTGATACAGGCCAACTGGCAAACTGAGTTACTGTGCTTTTTTCTATCATTACTTCAGGTGTTTTTGATACTGAAGATATATCGAAATCACTTTTTATAAATTGATATAACTCTTGTCTTTCAAGAAAGTCAGGAGATCGCAAACTAATATTACATAAACCTTTAAGTGTAGAATTATCCTGTGGAACTTGTGACGATTGCTGAGTTAATGCATATAAAACTGATCCTTCATGATCCGTTTCATTTACCTTGTCAGATAAAGAAGAATTACACTTGTTTAAAATAAGACTTTTATTTTTTTCTTCTATAAAGTGAGTTATTTGGCTACTATTTTGACTGTTTATTTGAATATTACAATTTCCATATACTGCAAACTGATCAACTACACTTTCCGGTTGTGTATATTTCCCAATGTTATCTGACTTTATATTCTCATTTATATTATCCATATTCATTAAGCTTAATGTGTGATTCACAAATGCTTGGAAAGTAGGGTCAGTCTCAATTGTAAGATAATATTCCATATTTTTAGCTAAACCTATATGAGGAAGTGGATGAATTGGAACGTTTGTCAAAAAAAAGTGTTGGGGGCCAATGCCTGTTTTAAAAATACTATCAAGCAATGTCCACTGATACCTTTCTGTAGTGCTCCAAACTAGCTTTCTCTTTCCATTCTTGTAATCCTCCGGAAGTACTGGTAAGCGGAATGGGTAGTACAGAGACCTTTTATCCATCATCTTTGGTAATCTTGTTGAGTTTTCAATAGAAGTAGCTTGCTGTATTTCCCCTAAATAAAATATACTTTTACTTTCTTCATTGGGCAGAGGCTTTTGTATCACAATTTGGTTGTCTGCATTGCTATTGTTTAAATGACTTACCAAGTTTTCCATATCTATACTATCTCTATTTGTTTCAAAGTCAATTTTTTTTATAATTCTATCCATGTTACTCAGAATATTGTTTTTGTTATTTGTTTCAGTAATAGCGAAGTCAGTAGCTTCATTCAATATTTTGGGATGTTTCTCTTCTTGTATGACTTCTATATATTTAATAGTACTATTTTCTGGGTTTACTAGATTATCAAAATTTGCTATACTTTTCACAGCAGATGAAGTATTTTTATATAAAGGATTATTCAAAGTATTTGATCTACCATAAGTTAAAATGTTTGAATTATTTGCATTTAGTACTGAATTATCACCAAGCATCGTATTATTATACCTACTGATACCTCTCTGATAGTTTATTATGTCGAGTAATGTATTATTATCAAGCTTCCAGGAAGTTTCAAGCCAAGTTCCACTATTTGATTTATATCTTTCATATAATTCTTGAGTAGGACAAATTAGTGAAGGTACTTCTCTTTTTTGTATTTCACATGAGTAGTTAGAAATATTGACATGTTGCTGAAATGGTATTGGATTAACTTCTTGATGCACTATTTTTGGATCTACGACAATTAATCCATTTCTCAAGAGTCTCCCAGAACACTTTATTGTCCTCGGGAAAAATTTTCTAAATTTACAAATAGCTCTTCCTGAATCCATAGGGTTAGTAGTATCTCCATTTAGAATTTTGGGGAATTCAATGTAGTATCCGGCTGGACATTTAACTATACTAGGTTTTACATTTACCCATGATTTTTCACTGGTAATATCTAAATAGTGATATTCAGGAATGCATTGGGTTAAACCTGAATGTTTTCTTACATTACAACTTGCGATTGTTCTATTAATAATATTTCCTGTAATTAAGTTAGATGACTCAATCTTTAGGTAACCACACCATTTACTGGGAGTTAAATGAAGAAAATTTGGGCATTCATACAATGGGCTTGTTGTATGCTCAGATACACAAACTCCATCAGTCAGTATCCCTTGCTAATTAATACAATAGTAGAATATTGTTAAAGTTAAGGATATATACAAATATTCAATATATTACAAAGAATAGATACCAAATTAAAGATGTCTATAGTATTACACCATAAATTCTGTAGCAGTACTTTGCTAAGACTCACCTCACAATATATTTTCGCTGGTACAATGATACTAGATATACATACTTTTTTATTTCTCAGTGCATACTTTTTTTGAACATCACTCCTTACTTTTTTATCAGTGTTTTTATACCCTAAACGATTATCTGAGCTCTCAATTACAACTTCCTCTAATATATACCCTGGCCTACACTTTGCTATTTTCTCTTGGGCTTGTATCCGTGAGCAAATGAATGTGTTATACTTCTTATTCCACTGTATTAGCTCTGCTTTCGAATCTTTGCAGAGTAAATTGGGGATTTCTACAAATTTTGGTATTGAATTCTGAATAACTTCATCTCTACTTGCTAGAGGGCTACTCCTAATAGTGTTTATCACCACCTCTCTTATTTCCTGCTCATTCTGACAAGTGTTCCATACAGTGAGTATAAGATTGTCTGCTAATTTTATATAAAAATTCCTAATATATAGATTAGTCCAGTACTTTTGTACATTACGGATTGAAGTTGTATAGTAAGCTTACCGATATACAAATGATATCATGTAAATTTTCAGTATTGCAAGAGGTTTCATGGGTAACATTACTAGCAGTTTGGGATAGTATAAGTTCATTAAGAAATGCGATAAGTATAAGGATATAAAAAAAACTTTTTCCAAGCTTAAAACCTTCCATTAACTACTTCTAATACAGGCAAGGCCTACATATGCACGAGCTGAAAGTTATAATAGCATTCGGGATGTGGCGCAACATTGGTTCTTTGCTTGGTGAAGTAAAATATATTTAACTCTAAAATAGGTATGCTTAGATTGGGAGATCTACAAAGGTTAGACGAGTATCAAGGTGACAAAAACTATCTGGAGACTGATAAAATTCAGATAGAGCAGATTAAAAGTTTTTATATTGGACAGAAGAAAAGGAGTAAGGCATTGGAAAGTAGACATAAACGAATTTTCCAATTCGAATGGGATACAAGTGAAGATACCTTGAAAAATGAATCTAATATATTGTATAAAAACCGCTTAAAACCTAATGTGGCAAAGGTCATGAGAATTGAAGATAACCAACCTAGCAATACTGAAGTTAGTGATACTCACTGGAGTTACAAGAAACGAGGGGAGATGACAGCAAGAGACTGGAGGATTTTTCAAGAAGATCACTCAATTAGTACTAGAGGAAGTAATATACCAGATCCAATTCGTAATTGGAATGAATGTGAGGATATTGGGATTCCAACTGAACTTTTAAGCAGTATTAAACATGATAAACCTACAAGCATACAGATGCAGTGTATACCAATAGGTATTCAAATGCGTGACTTAATAGGAATTGCAGAAACGGGAAGTGGAAAGACTTTGGCATTTTTACTTCCTTTACTCTCATATGTCTATAAGTTACCTTTACTAAACTTTGATACTGCTCAGGATGGTCCATATGGCTTGATACTGGCACCTGCGAGGGAATTAGCATTACAAATAGAATTAGAAGCCCAAAAGCTATTGAAGAAAGAAATTGGGATTAGAACTTTGTCAATTGTTGGTGGAAGAAGTGTAGAAAAGCAAGCATTTGAACTACGCAGGGGTGTAGAAATTATAATTGCAACACCTGGGAGAATGCGAGACTGCCTCGAGAAATCACTAACAGTACTGACACAATGCAATTACATAATACTAGATGAGGCCGATCGGATGGTCGATATGGGGTTTGAAGATTGCCTCAATTATATATTGGATCAAATACCCGCGAACTACGAGAGAGGTAGTGAAGAAGGGAATACTAAGATATTGAAAAATAGATATGGATGCAGAAATCACAGAATTACTCAAATGTTTAGTGCTACAATGCAAAGTGAAGTAGAGAAGATTGCTAGGAAGTACTTGAAATTTCCATTGTACGTAACTATTGGAGATATGGGCTCAGGAAAAAAGTCGATACAGCAAATATTAAACTTTATATCAGAAAATAAGAAACAAAGTACTTTAATTAATGTACTAAATAATTATGAATATGCTATACCCCCTATAATAATATTTGTTAATCAGAAAAAGACTGTAGATATAGTGTGCAGGAGTATTGCCTCAAATGGGTTCAAGGTTATTGGTCTTCATGGAGGGAAGATACAAGAACAAAGAGAAAATAATTTGAATTTATTTAGAAATGGGATATATGATATTTTAGTTGCAACTGATGTTGCTGGGAGAGGAATTGACATTGCAAATGTAAACTTAGTTATAAATTATGATGTCCCTTCAACAATTGATACGTATACGCATAGAATAGGACGTACTGGACGAGCTGGAAAGTCTGGGGTAGCAATTTCATTTGTTACACAGCAAGATTCAAATTTATTCTCTGAACTTAAAAAGATTCTCATTTCTACAAACAACATTGTACCTGCTGAACTTAACAACATATAATCTGAACCTTGAGTAATAGCTAGAGTTTTAAAAATGCATCTCATGTTAAGTTTATTAAATTAGTCTTGAAAACTGTATCACTGCCCCATCTTGTTTGTAATATTGAGACTAAGTCTAGTTCATCAGCTGTCTTCTTTTCAGTAACATTGCCATCTTTATGTATAACTGAGTAGTCCTTCAAATCAAGTAGTGTAGCGCATATCAATGTAGTCCCCTTGTTCACCTGACAGTCAAATACGTATAATGTACATGGTAATCTTCGTATATCAGAATCATCTAAAGGGATATTCAAATTGTCAAAGATAAGTGTCTTTAAGTCATTCCATAATAATATTCCACCTGATATATTTTCTTTTAGAACACTATGAAATTCAGGCATGTTAATACTTGACAGGTAACTCTCTACTTGTGTATCCATAATAAAACCAGAGTTTTCCTTATCATATATTTGAAATGATTTCATTAATATTTGATTTAATTGTTCTGAAGGTGATAAAATACATTCTTCGTATGAAAATGAGAAGCTACAACGATAATGATTCTTGTTGCCAATAATCCATATAGGTAGTAATGGATATTTATAATGAAAGCCAACTGTACAATACTGAAATGCTTCATGTTCAGTTAAATATCCTATTATAGATCGTTTTGGTATACCTCTAAGTATTAGTGTTCCATATCCATCTTCATCTAGTACTTTCGTACCATCAAAAACATTTGAAACTGCTTTGCCTACTATCATCAAATTAACTAGTTCTTGGCTACAGTGACCATATAAACCAATTAATGGATTATCTATCATATCTACTTCAGATTGTATTGTATCAACCCCTCGCGTAGCTATAACACTGAACAAAAATGAAAGTAAAGATCCACGCCTTGAAAATATCCCCTTTCTACATCTCTTTAAATAAAATTGATAAACATCAACTATACTCTCAAATTTTCTTATATACATGCTATTTTCCTCCCACAATGATACTAAATTTGACTTTAACTGTATAACTTTGTAGGTACTTGACAGAGATGATTGATATAAAATAATGCATAATGCTTCAATGAATACTCTCCAACAAATTTCCTCATCAATATTATCCATATAATTTAGTAAATTACGAGCATTACATAATGTCCCTGATCTAAAGATTATTTGTTTTAACATATAACCTTGAATAGGAGACAAAATACCACAAGGACCACCATATTGCTGAACTAAGCAAAAATTCATCTTTTCAAATGGCATATTTAGACTATTGTTATTAATAATACCTTCCCCCTTATTGCAAATATTTGTATTTTTTTGAGCATTTAGTTCAAAGGAATGTAATAACCACCTTCTAATATCCTCAGCTTGTGCTAGTGGTCTCGTAGATCCAAATACTATGTTTAATAACTCAAGAACTTCATTAGTAGGTAAATTAGACAACTCTTCATCGAAAGATGGATTATATGTCATATCCTTAGGACTTAGATATAAGAATTCATGGTTTTTATTATTAAACGTAACTTCCGAGACAATTGACTTTAGAAATTCAAGATCATCAGTAGATTTAGTGCTTCCATTTGTTAAGATATTTATAAATTCTCCTTCTATTGACTTCATATACTCTTCAATCTTGTTAAAGTTTGTGTAACTATCATTTAGACTTATACCTATCGGTTCACATGTGGAATCTACTAATGATGATTCCAAGGCGTGTTGCAGATCTACATCCTCATCATCAGCTACAAATGATGGAGTTATCATTGAATACAAATAAAATTATAATATATGTTTAGAATTTTTGGTAATATCTACCTGAATATAATATAACATCTTATAGTCAGTTGTTCCAAATATTTCAGCTGTAAAGTATTCACAATCCCCGCTTATAATGTAATACTAACATTTAGCGGCCATATAATTTTATATATTCAATTGTATCTGGCTCAACAAAGTGAATTATTATCTTGTAGAATTGACATTTTTAGTCATTATGCTTGTTCATCTTCGTTGTAATCTGGTCCTCAGAGTTCATATCGTGATCACTATCTAGTACTATATCTCTTTTATTTTTAAAAACAGCAAATCCATATATTTTTGGTATGTAATACTCAAGTTCCTTGTTCCTAGTAGCACCCAACCCATATTGTATAGTAAACAAAGGAGCAAAACTTGTCCCAAAGAATGCACCATCTATAACTGATAGCCTTGAGGATTTAGGATTGTATACTTCACTACATTGAGGGCAGTATACTTTGCAGCTATTAACGTTGGGTGAATCACTTAGCCCAATAGGTAGTAAGGGAAAATTATTACATGCTACATTTGGGCATGTCCCATATTTCTGTGTTTGATACTTTTCAAAGATTAAATGCATCCCTTTAGATGTTAATATATATCTAGCATGAATTAGCCCATATAGTAGTTGTGCTGAGGCTTCAACAGTCCCAATTTCATCCTCACTAAAATCATCATCAATACGGTCCAGTATCATGTCCAAGGCGTCATCATAATATATAACATGCTCACTCAAGCCAGTTAGATTAAAGTCATCCATGATATAATCATCATCAACTTCAATAAAAAATTCGCTTCTCTTCAGAGAACAAAACCATTCTATCCAAGTGACTTCCTCTTCATAATCGAGTTCATTCCCTGAAAAAGAGTACTCAGGACTTTCACCTAAGTCTGACATTTTGTCTAATGCAACTAAATATTGATATTGTATTTCTCCTGTAAAAAGTTGCGCTTTTTACTCTTAGTATCTTCTTGTTTGACTTTTTGCAAAAAAAAACCCGCAATAGTTAACTTAGTTTAAGGAATCTATGAACTTAAGTATGGAATCTTTAATAAGTGAAAAGATAACCAGATCACTAAATCCCGAGAAGTTGGAGATTCTTGATCTGAGCAATAGTTGTGGTGCAATCTTTAATTTAACAATAGTATCCGATAAATTTGAAGGCAAGAAACTACTAGAAAGGCACAGACTTGTTAATTCCTCACTAGGCAACACATATAATCAAATTCATGCATTATCTATCAAATGCTATACTATGGGAGAATATAAATCTTTATCTTAAATCTCAAAATACTGTGTTTTCAAGAGCATATAGTAATATTAGGGGTTTTATCACTTAAAATATCTCGATGGAATAAGATATACCAAAACATAAATTGAAGGCATAAAATATTGGGATAAATTGACTTAATTAGTGATCATTACTGTTCTATAGGTGATTACTTAAAGAAAGGTAATATTTTCAATATTAAAATAACCAAACTATACCTTTTTTTGAATTATCTATACCAATGTTTTTAATAAATAATAATTTACTTAGCTACAGAATCTGATATATACAATGATACTCTATTAGAGTTACTTTTCAATAATGAGATCTTTAGAAGCTTGCAGCTATGTGAGCAATTTAACTAATAGTCCTTAACAAAGAATGAGACATTTAGTCATATATGAATTATTTGATACTTTGCGTACTCTTATATTTTGGAGTAGCTAAGAAATCAATTGAACAAACTCAAAATGAGCAGCATGTAGTATACCAATCTTTTTGAGTAAATTAAAATATTGAGTAGTCTACCTTGATTCAGTTTAGAATAAAATTAATTTTAAAAGTAGCAGTATAATATAATACTATTATTTAGTAATTCAGCTAATTCTAGCTTACTACTTTATTACTTGGATTGAGATTGTTACGCTATACATTATATTTTTACTTAAAGCTTGAAAGGTCCATGTTTAAGATTTAGCATGTCTACTGGGTACCTTCAATCAATGAAATCTTAAATATGTTGGAAATAGTAACTTTCATCTATTTCTATAGTATTAACTAACGACATTGAGCGTAAATATATATACTAATAAATGTAAAACTCAATTATCCACTGTAAATTTTAGAAGTAAAAAGTATTTTCTAGATAATAATACAATTATCAACCTTGAACTTTTTGATTTAATCTTTATTTGGTTACTACAGCACTAAAAGAGTGACAATGTTAGATATAGTTAGTAGACTTTTAATTTTTAAATCCAACATGAAATTAACTATGTCTGCATATTACCAACGTAGTAAATTCTAAAAAGGTGTATAATACTAGTCATTGAATAATATGAGTAATTCAATAATTTGGAAGTATTAGAGTTCGATAAAATGGAGTGAACTATTCAGTGTCAATTTGATACACTTATACTTGCTGTAAATTTAAGTTCAGTCGCTATTTATACTGAAATTTTGCATAATCAATTAAACTACTCTATATTAAATATTCAGCTTAGTGAAAATTCGAAAATTACAATTGTTTTAATTTAAAAGTAGTTATTTAGAAGTGTTCAAGAAGTTCAAATGCAATTTTCCGGGTAAATATAACGCGCAAGTTGGAAAAAACTAATGGAAGTTTTACAAGTTAATGGCATTGGAAATATACTATAATCAAATAATTCAATGGCTACTGGCAAGGAGATATTTACCAAAGGATTGGGAGCTATTGCTTTGTGATATAGATCGTAAGTTGATAGAAGTCTTAAAAATTGAGCCTGAAACAAAGGAAGTAGCTACTACAATATATATAAAATCAACCAAAAAGAAATTTGGTTATTTAGAGGCTAAAGCCTACTTAAATTTACTAGTGAATTCAGAAGAAGGTAGAAAAAGATCATATTTTGGTGATTATTCGTCTAGGCTAATAAATGGAATTCAGAAGGTCCTTATACTATATGAAGAACATAATTTATTTTTGGCACAATGGAGCAAAGAAATTAATTATTTGATAAAATTTAGGATTCCATCACTCGAAAGAACCCTTTTAGAGAAAATAAGAAGATTAAGTCAAATTAGAAAAAAAATTTTGGAAGTAAAAAGTGTACTTAAAAGCACAATTTCAACATTTTGGTCATCTGCAGAAAAATATGGTTTATCACGAAGTGATTTTAAAATGGAGTCGAATAGGACTATAGATAATGAGGACGAATTTAATGATATACCATATGAATACTTAATAGAGGTCATTCAGAAGGGAGTGAAAAATTACATTGAAGCAAATTTAAGAGATTTACTTTGTCAGTTATGCCAGTGCTGCAATAAACTCGTAAAAAATTATTCTATACACAAAACTTACAGAATGTTGAAGGAGAACGCAATACCTCAAAATTCTGGCTATAAATTGAAGGACATAGAGATACTTCCAACTATTTTATCAGTGATAAATAATATTTCACATGATAGTGTATTGAAGGAATACGATGCAGCAAGTAAATATCATTATAGATGTAGATTAGATAGAAAGTTACTAAATAATAATACGGAATTTGTAGACTATAATGACATATCACCTACCTCATTAATACTGGACGAATTATTACTTGGCATGAGTCCTGAAGAGTATTTATTGGCTAAATGTCTATTAAATGATAGTCAATTCATCCATTGCCTACTACTTGAACTACATGAATGCAGTGCATTTATTAAACAAGCTGAAAGAAATGTAAATGGTATCCAGTGTATGTACAATAGTTATACAAGTGACTGTAAAGATTTACAAAATTGTTATAGTTTGGTCCAACATTTGATAAAACTATTAACATCTAATAGTACGCGTGAACTTATTGACTATTGGTATGATCCATGCAAGGCAAATAGATTGTACTCTGATGTCTTAGTTTCTATCTTTCATCAGACACACAGTCTATTACTACAGAGGGATTCACTATATATGAAACAAAATAGTTTGTCTGAGCAAATTAAAACTTTAAAAGATAATATAAATTATATTAAGAAGAAGGAGTTGTTAAATTACATCTCACTTTTGCAAGAAAATTTGAAGGATCTATTTAATACAAATATTATCATTATTGGAGCAAGATGAATTATATCACCGATTTTATACAAAAGGCATATCTTAACATAATCACACACTATATTTATGCAACAATCTCTGTATTAGAGGTTAAGCTCAATCTATAAATAGTAAATTTAATTATATAGACTTAAAAGCCTAAGTAATTCATTCGAACCGCCTGAGAATCTTAGGTTTTATCCCGTATTTGCACTTGTAGCGCTGACGGTTTCAGACCACAATTTTATTCACCATATAAAAAGATGAAGCATCTAGTATTGTTAATTTCGGTTACTTTGTCTCTAGTGTCTCAGTACTTCATTTCTATGTGTGACATTTATGTACCGAATGTGCATGATGTCAATGAGTCAAATAAACCGGCTTTTGAGGAGGCAAAGTTCATAATAGACAATTATAGAAAAGGTTTACCCAAGAGTAATCCCTTTTTAGAAGGTAACGAATCTCCCTGCGAGATTTCAAATAGTCCATTCAGGAACTGTTTACCATTAAATCCAATCATTCAAAATGAAGAGTATAATACTAAGACAATATTTCATATGTCAATTCTATATATTGCAGATGTTCTTCTAAGTGATATGCGTGACAATAGTGATTTGGAAGACATAAAGTACTTTGCTAATAAAGAAAACCTTATAAAAGTTGTTTTGAAGAAAAAAAATGTATGTCAAAATATAAGGTATTTTGATGATGATGAAGAAGTAGGCATAAATACAAATAAGAAGTACAAGGAAAGGATCAATAATAATATTCATGCAGAAATAACAGATAACTATGAAGGCGAAATAATGAAATATTTAGATAATTCTGGTTTCAAGCATATGCCTAAGCTAATTAACTCTAATTGGCGAAATACAGGATGGATTGTAATGGAGTATTACGATGGTATTTCACTGCAGGAATTTTACAGAAGCTCTGTAATTGATATTGATGATATTCATGCTATTGATGAACAGGTTTTTGAAGAAAGATTGATATACAAAGCTGGACCTATATATAAGGCACTCAACGAGCTTTTAGTTGGCAGATCTAAAGATGAAATATCGGGAAATACTGTATTATTTAATCTTGCACTTACTCAGTTCATTGCAATATCGAGCATTTATGTAGAGATGCTGAAAAAAGGAGTATTACACTGCAACCCAAGTCCTTCATCAATAATGTTAAGAAGGGGAAGATTAGGTATTAACCCAAACGATATTATCTTCGTGGACTATTCACAAAGTTTGAGATGGAGTCCAGATATTACAGACATATTTTTCTCAAATATAAGGGAAACTTGTATACCAGATTTGCGGCCAATATTGTCTTTTCTACTTGCAGATTTTGGAAAATATATTCCTCTATCATCAATTGATGTGACATTCTTTGGTCAGTCTATGATGGCTCCAGTAAATTCGATATTTTTTATGACAGAGCAGTTCGATATACCACAGTGTAGAGATTACAATGAACTGTTACGAGAATATTATAATTCAAGATTCCGCTGTAGTGATTTACTAGCAGATACGGAGAGTATATTTCATACTATAGACTGCCATACTTTACTACCAGCAAATGATGCAATACCACTAAGATTTAAGATTTTCCATTTCTGTCAATACTCATGCAATATATGCAATAAAGGATGTGAAAGGATGATGTCACTATTAACCAACTCTTTAGACGATAATGTTGATAAGAATGAGGAGATTGATTTGAATTTTATTAGTGGCATTTTAAAATATTGTAAACCTAATTTAGATATTTTCTCAGAAACTAAGCTATCTAATGAGTGGATAAATCAAGAGTGGACTGATGCAATATATAAAACTGCAGAATCAGGATCTAACTCTGTGAGATCATATAAAAAGTCCCCACTACTTGGCTGCAGATACTGCATTCAACACCAAAAAATAATCCAATCCTTACTATTTTATTTCGAAATACCATCACTTTTAGTATATCCATATGCTGATCTATTTATTGGAGACAGGGAAATTTTGATAAACTCTCATAAAAAGATAGTGAACATAATAAAGCAGTTTTTATTGAATAAGAATTCGAATGTATTTCAAAATATATTGTCAAAACCAAATACACAGAATGAACTACCAGGTAATTATATAAATCAACTGAAAGATTTAAGCATCAAAAATAATCTTTTAGTTCTCCTTTTACTAGGATCAAGATATACTGGACTATCTAGTGAAAATAACCTTGAGTTATTACACGAATATATGCATACCCCCAGTGGTTTACTACACCTGAGAATAGCAAATGATGCACCAAACTATCTTTATTTGCAGCTTATTAGACAGTCATTTAAGTTTTATATGCAAAATAGATTCAGCAGTGAATATAAATATCGTATTCTTCAGATGATTAGAATCTTTTCTAAAAGACTACTACCCGTCTCTACTAGGTCATTTCCGCTATTCCGGAGACCAGAATCAATTAGCTAAAATTAAAATAGCTGAAATTTAACCAGTAAAGACCTATTTATAGTTAAATTGAATTTTATTTTTGAAATTGATATATCTATTAAATTATTAGCCCAAATACTACTTTTTAAGTCTAAGTCCAAATCTAAATATAGATATTATAGATTTAATAGTGATATCACTACTCTCTGAAATTCATCATCAATAACTCTGCCTACATTAGAATATAATATACGAACTAAAATTCTGTGATTATTAATGAATAAGTCAAAGATACTAGATCGCAGTAACATATAGGAGCTAATACATTGCTCTAACTTGGAATAAGTCATTTCCAAACTAGAACCTCTAACTTGCAATATTAAAAGATTCGTGAACTAGATTTACGTCCTTAACTGTTTTCAAGATTTTTTTACATAGATTTCACAAAACATTTAGTTAATAATATATTAAAGTGAAATACTGATCATTTAAAAACCAATCCTATAATCTAAGGGGCTAAATAGTATATTTGGTTTCTAATTTCCTTTTATACCTATTATATTATATTCATCTCTGTCAATAAAGTAGGATTATATAAATGAAATGAAATTGCAAAAACTATATTAAATTTGTAATTGCCTCAAGGCATATAATCTTTAAAATAAAATATTAAAGTAAAGAATATACCTAGAATGATTATATTTTTTATAACATATCCTAAAGTATTATGTTCATGACTTAGTATATACCCAAATATCTCACTTTGTTCCTTATCGAATAATATACATAACTAAAACTACATGTATATCAAATTTATTTACTAAGAAAGAGTTAAATAATTGAAATTGCACCTATTTTGAGTGTATATAATTTAATTTGAAAAGATAAAATTTAAGATACTAGAAACATAAAATTTTCAAACAAAAAATCTTCAGTAAGATTGAAAATGAAATCTTGAATATGATTTGCTGCTTAAATTGAAGTAAATATTGGTTTTCATTCTACGAATAAGTAATAATAATGTAATCTAATGTTAACTTGGATCTAATTCTACTTGTTTCTTAAGTTTGACCATAATAATAGTTCATTTAAAAATGAACGATACTCTACTACTGTATAGATCTTCTGCTGTAGTACTAAGCTGATTTATTGTCAAATTTATTTTGAATATACCACTTAAGTTAAATTCACATATTAACAGTAAAAGTAGGTAACTTTCTATAACTTATTCAAAACAAGTTACTATATTTCTCTGCCGAAATTAGCTGAATTTCCACTTAGAGGTGTTACAATAAGTTGATTCTGAAGATGAAATATGGTATTTATAGTATATAAACATCAAATTTCACACTATTTGTAGTCGAAAATATCTAATATTACTTAAATAAAAATGTCTTAAATTCCACTGGACTAAAATTTCCTTAATTTCAATATTATAATACTAGCACTTACAAGTATCAAATTTATAGAAAACATTACTTATCTCTGTTAAATAATATAGGATGACATTGTGAGCTGTTATTTAAATATATATTACTCTAGAGGAGTACTGTGAAGTAGTTTAATAGTAGGGTTTAATTTTATTAGTAAAACTTAGTGTGAGACCTCATAATTTTAAGAATAGTTTTAAGTTCCCTCAGCAATACTTCTTGGCTTTTTATTGCTTTGCAAAGTTTCTCAACTGTCATTGGGTAAGGTAGGTTTTCAGAAGTCTCAAAAGTAGTTTGTTTATCTCTTTTCATATATTTGCTATTACACAATTTCACATGTTCACTCCTAATACAAGTTTCTTGTGGTCCTACCAATGCATTTTTACTGTTTCTAATATTAAGGTTATAATCTTTATCAGTACTTATATTATTAGTAATATTAGGCTCTGTATTATCACTATTTATCTTAGTTTTAGTATTTTTACTCAAATATAAAGAGTCATACTGTAGGTTTGCATCTTGAAGAGTACTAGTGCCAATTTGTTTTAAGTGTGGCAACAAATTTTGTGTTTTAATTACTACAATTATCCACTCTACAAAACTATTTATTAAGTAGTCATTGTATAAATTGATGCCTCCCTTAGTATCTGAAAAGAGTTGTACATTTGTGACAGGTAGTTTTGTTTGCATACTTTCTTTTGATTCAAATTCTTTAGGTTCATTTTGATCATCTGTATATAGTATAGTCTTCTCAATAGCCACACCAGAGCTATTGTAAAATGTAAGCTCAGCAGGTAAATGCTTTTTAATTAGAAATCTTAACTGCTTATAAACTTTTTCGTCAAGTTCAGAGATTTGAGCTATCTTCTCCAATACCACCTGCGTTGTAAATACATCAACTGAAGAATACTTGGGATCATCTACTTTCTCTGGCCAGTAAAAATAATCCACCTCTTTTCCATTTTCACGCAAAAGCTCAGCACTTGAAAGATTATACCCAGATAATTTTGCCATTTGTTTCCATGCAAATCCCTGTGTGTTATAATTATGATTATTAAATCTTATTTCTCCAAAAAAACTATCAATATCTATCATTGTATTATATTTAGGATGAATACCCAACGCTCCTACCAGTATATATATTGCTTCTACTAATATTTTAATTCTATTATCATTTTGATTCAGATTTTCAGCTATTTGGATATTTGAGCATATATTCCAAATTTCAATAAACTTTGTCCGTAGTAAAGAAAATCTGCTTGAATCAAAGATATGATTCAGTTTTAATTCATCCTTGTAATTAGAATCTATTATATTGTATGATTCCATAGTACTAATATTTAAGTGACTTCTAAATAAAAATTTATCTTTTTGTAGATAATCCTTAATAATATAACCAACAACCACTTCACATATAGGATTTACAGTTCTTATGTGAACTAAATCCTTTAGTTCCAAAAATAGAAGTACTCTCCAAATGAGTTTAGCATTACTCCACACGACTTCATAGCTCCTCAACTTCTTTTTTTGGTCCTGTTCAGTAACTCTGTTCTTAGACCTAGATCCTAATATATTATTTGATCCTAATTTTTGTAAAAAAGGTCTTTTGTCTAATATTGGCATTTAGACAGTTTGCAACTCAGTTGCAGCAAAATTCAGTTTAATAGTTTATCAGTGCTATATATGTGTGCTATAAACAGCACACAACTACACACATGTATATATACCTCATTTATAAAGTCTAAGGGAATTTAAGATTATATTTTATTTTAATTTTAAGAAATATGTCTGTATAATACCAAAACGTCTTCTATATTGTAAAGTATAAATGCGACAGTAACATATTCATCTGATGTACAAGGTGAAAATATATTCTGAACTTGGTGCCAAAAACAATATTCGACGGGAAAATTACAGTAAACAAGGTACACATATTCATCTCTCTTAGCTTCCTCAAAGTAGGATTCTAATAAATCGTCACCAGTTAAACCATCTTCAGTATAGTTAATAGCTAAATTTCTCACAGTAGACACTATACTTGCAAAGTTATCTTCATATACTTTTGGGGATGTAGTAAATAGTGGATTATTTAAAAAGTAAAGTAAGTTACTTTCGAAATCTATACTAGACTCATTTGGGTTAAAGTAGTCCAATAACTCCGAAGCCGAAGATGAAGCCATTACACATTGAACTGACATTGCATTCAAAGGTACTGATAAAATGTAATTTTCTTTAGACAAATCCTTTTGGGTTGTTTTACAATTTGAAAAGTTAAAAGAAGTAATTAATATATCAGATGAGGAAAATGAAATATACGTAAATGGCCATAAAGAGGAAGTAAAAATTGAAGATAATACTATGTTATTACTGTTCAGGAACTTGCTATCGAACTTGTTCAATCTTAATCTCAGTCTTGTTAAAATATAACGATTAATCTTTTGTAGTGGCTGACAATTCATAGCAAGTATCCCCTTAATATGTTGAAGGGGAATATTTAGTATATTGAATTTTGTCTCCTTCTTCCGTTTAATGTGGTCAATTGAACCACAAGTAAAAATGAGAACCACAGATAAGATTAATTGAACCCTCAATTTCAGAGCTTCAGCACAGGATTTTGGAGATAGCAACAAAGGTCTGAATACTGCTGAGAAAAGTGGTAAACCAATATGAAATTTAGATCCTTTCCAAAGGAACTTATATAAGATTATCAACCAAGAAATTACTGAAACTAGAATAAAACAAATAGAACCAAAAAGTAGTAAGGAATAGTTATGATTTGTATCTAGAATCCATAGAGTTATGTTTATAATTATATTAAAAAAGTATATCGATGTGCCAGTATATAGAAATATGTTAATGTTATCTTTCTCAATTTGTAGAATCTTGCTGGTCATATCACTTATTTTTGTCGTATTCCCACCAAATAAAGACTGTTCATCATTAAAATAGTTAAACAGTGATTCAAATAGATGGTCTAACATCTCGTTGGGCAGTGAGGGATAGTATACATCTTCAATAGGTATAGATGAGAGTTCACAATCCAAGTTTTTTTCTGAAATATCATTTTCACACAATTCATTTTTAATCCTCTTGACTTCATTAATTAAGTCAATTTTTACAGAATAAGCCAACTCCTTGAAGTCCTTCAAGTTATCTAAGAAGTAAAAACCAAGAAAAGTTCCAAAGAGACCACCGAATACACATAAAGGAATAGTAATAATGTATACAACAAATATTAAGCTATTCGAAAGATAGAAATTAGAATAAGTGATTAAAGGTAGCAATATTAATGAGAAAAGTAAGAAGATCAGAGATATTAAAAATTGGGAAATGTAAATCCTTTTCCTATTTCTCCATCGTTCATCAATTTTTTTAATAAAGTATCTACTTAGTCTCCAAACAGACGTATCTCCATGGTACTTACTATTACTTTCCATATCAAATCCACCTATCTTATTTTCACAAATAATACAATGGATACATTCTAATTTGTCCAAACTGTCTATGTATTTAGATACTAATAATGCTGAATTAAATTTTCCAAAACCTCTTAGATTAGTCATGCAATTTCTTGATATTATATCTTTATTATAATTATTCCCAGGATCCATAATTAAATTTGGTTCAGCACCTAGTATTTTAGGGGAATTTTCTTGTGCCCCTAAAGTTGACTCTTCACTAGAGTAATCTACTGTTATCCTAATATTGCTTGATTCTTGTGAAATATTATTTTTTACAGGTAATATTTTTTTGTAACATATATTTTCTGCTGCTATCTGCGTATCTTCAGGAGTTTCAAAATAATTATACCCAGTTTCATTATTATCTCGTTTGTCAGGAATATCAAGATCTGTCATTATCTTCACAGTATCTATATTTTTTACCTCTTCATGGTTATCTTCCTTTATTAAACCTTGCAGATTAAGAGGATCTAGAGGAGTTATTATGTGAGATTTAAGTTTGTGCTTATTATCATATTGATCAGTATTTGGTTGTATAGGTAAAGGTTCTATATATTTACTTTTTTCATTTATTCGTAGTTTGACACTATTGTCTAGAATATCTGAACTTTCTTGTTTGAAATGCAACAGTGAAGGTGGGACCTCACATATTTCAGGATTATTTACAATTATAGGATTTCTTGATACCCCTTCAATATCTAAGTTTACTCGGGTATATTCATTTTCTGTATTTAAGAAATTTTCAAAGGGATTGTTCATAGAAGACCATACTTGTTTATCCATACCCTTATTTTGTGAATATGGGATTGTTGTCCGAATTCTACGATTCCATCTAGCTGAGAGTAGATCAGATTTAAATGGAATTGGATTATCTAATATTTGGTCATACTGATCATTTCTTATTTCACACTTCTTTATTGCTATTTCAGGCTTTAATTGCTCTATCATAGTTTTTTTATCTTGAGTTTCTTCCCGAAGCTTGTCAAAAACTAAAGTACTGATTTCGCAGTTCAAACTAGGTAAGACTTGTTTACTTAATATTTTATTTTTTATTGGAGGAGGAAATACAAATGGAATTCTTTTCACAGAATTTAAATAATTGGAGAAGTTCTCATTTGAGATATTAATTCTGCCATGTAAAGGTAGTTGCATATGAATTTGTTGCTCAACTTTTTTTTTTAGGTTATTAGCAAGTTGGTCAGAATTACAATTCAAATCAGAGTATAAAATAGAATGATTTGAGCTTTCTAAAGGAAAAATAGTTGCTGTAGAGTAATCAATAGATTTGTAAAGTATAGATGTATCCTGGATAGATGGCGACAGATGTGACTGTAGATCCGATATATTTGTAGAATGATCGAAAGAACAAGCAGACTCAGAGTTATCATTCAAAGTTCCACACAATTTATTTGCAGTAATTTTATCAAAATATAATTTATCTTTCAACTCCTCAGTTTCACAATGAGATTCCATTATAGTTGTTAAATTCGGATTATTGGTCAGATTTTTGGAGTTTTCGCTTTTTCCCCATTTAGGGCCCTCGCAGTTTATATGATTATAAGAGAGAGGCTTACTAACAATTTTTGTGAAGAGAGATGTGGTATTATCAGATTCAAGAGAATTTTCAGCAGATTTCCCCCAAGAATTAATACAATTTGATATATTTGTATTTTGTGACTCATTTGATACTTGCAATGTATGAGAGTATTTTACAGAATTTCCGTTAAATTTTCTGCAGGTACATACTTGTTTTGTATGGAAATATTGAAAATTACGCATTCTAGACTCTATACTTTCTATGGAACTCCTTTTCATAGTTTTGAGTTTAAATTCTCTGCTGTAGTTCCCAGTAAAGGCTGAAGATTGTGCCAAATATAAAGCTTTAATTGATCGTTTCTTATAGTCACCCCTAAACTTTTTTATCCCAGGAGGTGCCTTACTAGTTGCACTTAGTAATGCCTGGAAAGGTGCTTCATATTTAGGAAACCTGTCCCAATATATTTTAAAGAGTTCTTCATGACTAATTGTTCTTTGGTCTTCAGCTTGATAATAGCAATTATTGATGCTTTTTAACCGTGATTCTTTTCCTCTAAAATACTCTCTATAGTGTTTGTTAAGATATTCCTCCATAAACTCCTAATTCATATATCGTTTGGTTATTTAGTTTTGAAATTCTACCGAGAAAGTGAGATGTTATAAAAAGCGGGCTTACCCAATACAGTTAGATACGCATGTGCACAGAGCGAAGAAAATTTTCTTTATAAACTAAAAGTACTTTAATGTTATCTTTCAAGAGTTATGCACTATATTTAGCTTCCAGAAAATCTTTTATAGAGCATATAAAGCATTGATCTTAGTTGTGTAAGATTCCCCTATGAATCACTTTAAAAAAAAAACTAACTTTTTTTCTTCTTTGCTTCTCTAAAAGAAATCTGGGTTAGAAATTTTCTTGTAGATAGCTACCCTTAAGGACACAATCTTTGAAGAAATAATTTATTCTTTAAGTAATAATTTAGGTATTTTAAAGAAGTAGAAGTGGCACCTAGATATTGAGTAACTTGACACTTGTATTATTTAAATTTGTTATTAGAAATAAGTAAATTGAATTATATACAAATACCAAAAAAAAATAAGATAATCTTAATTTATATGTGAAGATCATCAAGAAGCAAAGATTGCCCCTTAAATTCACCCCATAGTTCGAAGTATGACTTTATAAAATCCATCAAGATATAGATATCATCAGCTGCCATAAATTCTCTAATAGAATGCATAGCAAGCATTGGAACTCCAATATCAGCAGTTCTAACTCCCAATTTACAAGCAACTATTGGACCTATTGTGCCACCACATGGAGAATTATTTTTTACTAAAAACTCTTGTAATGGAATATTAGCTTTTTGGGCTATAGCTTTGATATATGACGCAGTTGTGCAGTCTGTTGAGTAACTCTGATTAAAGTTATGTTTAAGAACAATTCCTCCCTTAAATACTGGTTTGTGATCTCTTTGGTGCCTTTCTGGATAGTTGGGATGAACCCCATGTGCCATATCTACACTTAAAAACATAGATCTATACATAAAGTGTTGGAATGAAAATGTCTCAACTTCAGCTAATTTTGACAACAATTCTGTTAATATTTGCCTAAGTATATCTGATTGGCTTCCAGTATAAGATTTACTTCCAACTTCTTCATGATCAAACGAAGCTACCATAATAATATCATGCTTGTTATTTTCAGATGCTAAAATTAATCCATAGAAGCAGGAATATGTTCCTCCTAAATTATCTAGACGTGGAGAATCAATAAACTCCTCATTAATCCCAGCAAATCTACTTGGAACTGAATCCATTAAGCATAAATCATAAGAAAGTACTTCATTAGGTTGTAATTCAGTTTGATCGCATATTTTATTTAATAATTCTTTTGGTAAAGTGCAAACCTGTTTAAAGTTACTCTGGTCCTCTAAACTAGAATCATGAGCTGTACATGAAATAATTGGCTGCAAATGAGACTCTTTATCAAAAGTAAATGACTTGTGCTCGTCACCTAGCTGTAAATGTATCGCTAAGTTTGGTATTATACATATTGGTTCTTGTATCCTGATGAGTTTCTCTCTACAGTTTGTTGTGACAACTTTACCAGCAACTCCTAGACCACGATCAAACCATGTATGCCACAAACCACCACCGTATGTCGAAACACTTAGCTGAGTAAATCCCTCATTATGAGTTATAGAGTTAGGTCTTATGCGTAGGCAAGGACTATCTGTATGTGCTCCTGCTATCACTGCAGTGCTCCTTTGATTGTTCAAGTCAAAATCCGGCCCAATATGAAATGCTAACAATGTACTATAGTTAAAAGTCAAGTAGTACTTTCCATCTTTTTTTAAATCTCCATTATATCTGACAAATCCACTTTTTTCAAGGACTTCAACCATTTCATTAACAGTATGGTACGGTGACCCTGTACTATTTAAATAGTTTAAAAACTTCTCAGTAAAATCTTTGTGAGCTGGTTTCATTTGAGAATTCACTATTCACTATATTATTTGCAAAAAAATGTTTATACTTTGAATGTCAAAGTATCAACGAATTTATTATAAATCCCGGGCTTAAAAAGCTACAAATACGGAACTCGTCTCAATTGAATTCCGATAAATTACCAGCCGGAAAGAGTTAAATATTATACAGTATAGGATACTAATTCTTTAATATTGCTACTATCCAGCTAAAATGTCAGTAAAACAAACAAGAAAGTGATCACTTGAAACCTCAACACATAATTTGACTAAATATTTCGGAATATTCACATCTAAGTAAGAAAAAAGAAAATTAGTAATATTAAGGATAAACTAAAATAGTGAATATTGTCTAAGTATTCAGAATTAATGCAGTTTATGGGGGGACTGTAGTTGTTTGCGTTCTTGCCACCTCACTTGTTTCATCCACAGTAGAATTGCGGAATATGTTATGAATACCTTGCGTCTTCAGTCTTTGTGCTCCTCTTAAATGCCTATTCCAAAAGTTAGGAGACCGTTCTGTTAAAATCATAAACCCAACCCAAGAGAAAATACGGTTGAATGAACTTGATGGGTTTTGAATGACTCCATCTAACAGAGCTTCAACAATATCTTCTACAGATGAATACTGAGTAGATGATTTTATTCCAAAAATTACAGAAATCCCACTTTGTAATTGGTTGTTGACTGCACTCCAAAGAGATAAGCTAGGATTCTTATAACTGTTACTAGTGACATTGTATGGATTCACTGCTGGAGCTAGTGATATTATATTAATAATATCCAGTTCAACACCCATTGAAGAAGCCAAAGTTGAGAGAAAAAGATTTTTGAAGAATTCAAAAGAATTTTCAGATTGTTCATTATAATAAAAATTTGTTATATTAACTTGTGCTGTAATATATATGCTATTGACCACCGTTTGATTATTTGAACTAGATGAGTTACTTGTAGGGTTGTTACTTGGATGATATTCATTATTATTAATATCTATTTCAGATAAAGTTTGAAGTGGAGAAAGCTGTAGACCACCTAATACTGAAGTAGTGGCTTGTAGAACTATTCCACCAGGGAATACAGTACCTTGGGACAAAATTGCTCCGCTTAATAATTGCGAGTCTGGAGGGACTGTATTATTTCCACCAAATATGGCTCCTCCAGGTAAAAGAGCACCTCCTTTATTAAGTGTGATAGATCCTAACAAAGTAGTTATAGGGGGAAATATGGTTCCAGCAGGAACTGTAATTGGGGGGAGTACTTGACCATTTGGAATAATAATTCCACCAGGAAAGTATCCACCACCTGGTAATAGCAATCCATTAGTCAAAATTGCACCAGGCTTTATAAATGAACTGGAAGGTAAATTAGTACCAGGTGGAATTACTGTTCCCGAAGGATACAAAACACTACCAGGTATAATCCCACCCAAAGGTAGAAAAGCACCTCCTGGGAGGATAGTCTGAGGTGGTAAAGTAGTTGAAGATTTTAGAGTTGTGGAGGGAGGTAGTACTGCAGCTCCTAACACAAGTACGGGACCATTGAAATGAACCAGAGGAGTTAATAAAGATCCAAAGAAAAATGTACCTGAAGGGATAATTGTATTTGCTGAAAATGAAATAGGGCTTGTCAAGACAGTTCCATTCGGGTACAAAACAGGCCCATTCGTACTTGCACCTAGAGGGAATACTGCTGAATCAATAAGTAACATCTGCTGTGGTAGATCGGTATAGCTACTAGTTGGGGGAATTTGGTAATTTAACATTCGGAAATTGATTAATCTCGAGTACCCCGACTTTTGGAATATTCCGGATATATATTCTGAAGTAGATTCCACATCTATATTGAAATTAGGTCTTTCTAAATATATATTATCTGTATATTTCTCACCCATAGTCTGTTGATTTAAAGATGATTGATAGATTGAATCCTGAAAAGTGAATGGATTACTATATTGATGAAATCCTCCTGGCAAAATAATTGAAGCAGCTCTATTCGAGAGTCCACCTGGCAAGACAGTGCCTGATGGCATGTCCCAAGATTCAAGGTTATCCTGTATGCCAAGGTTGTAATTATATAGTAAAGAAGTTTTTGTTATCACATCAGGTGGATAACTTGAAGGGTGAAGAATAGTACCTGCTTGGAGAATTGTGCCATTTGGAAAAATAGCACCACCAGGTAAATAAGTAATGCCCGATATTATCGACCCACCACCAAGAACAACTGCCATGCCAAGTTGAGTTCCACTTGGTAATGTCAGAGAAAATGGGGAGGAACCAAAAGACATCAATCCACCCATCAAGACACCTCCAGTTTCTAAGTAAATAGAGTCTACAATAAATGTTCCTATTGGGAGAGTTGTGCCAAATGGAAGTGTAGTATTTGGATTTATGATATTCCCGTCAGGAAGAATAGCACCACTCCCAAAAAATGTGTTTGTTGATATAGTTAATGATCCTAATAACAGAGAATTACTTGGCAAATTTGAGCCTGGTTGTAGAACTGAACCAGCAGGAATAGTAAGTGCAGTCATGTTGCTAAATCCTGCAGGTGAATAGCATAAAATATTTGATGAGCAGCAGTTACTAGTAGACTTCTTTATCTGTTGTACCTGGCAATTTGAACCGTATGTACTGGCTCCTATTAGGTAACAATTCGTGTTGGCTTTCAAAGTCGGGCTGTAATGTTTTTCTGTTATGAAAGTAGCACCACCCGGAAAGATAGTTCCTCCTGGTAAAGTTGTTCTTGGTGACAATACAGTCCCGGAAGCTAACAAAGTTCCATTAGGAAGCGATGCACCCAAGGGTAATATTGCCCCATTGGGGAAAGTTACTGGACCAAAAGCTGTTGTACCAACTGGCATATTTGTGCCATTAATTGATATGCTGCCTGAGGGGATTGTGAAAGTTCCATTAAAATCTGTATTGGGATTACCATTTAGCAAATTTGCGCTTGAATTTCCTCCAGTTTTACTATCTATAGATGTACTATTTGTGTCATTTGAGAGTAACTGTATTTCCTCCTGGAAAAAAATATATGTGCCATTTGGGGCCCCTACTCCACCTCTTATAACTTTACGAGATTCAAATGAAGATGGAAGTCTTTCTTCAACTGCAGTAAAAGGCTCTGTCACGAAGCTTTCATAGTAATATTGAGCTGCATCATTTGGATTTACTGGAGAAAATGATCCACCTGTTAAGGAAGTTATATTCAAAGGTAGTGAAACATTGTCTACTTCATAGAAAAAGGGACCATATACTACTTCAGTTACTGATTCTGTCTCATTTTGGATTCCTGGGAAGGCTAGCTTCTCAAAAGTACTCAATAGCCACTTCGCAATTGATTCTAACGAATTAGAACTCATATTAAATGATACAGAATTTTCTTGTTCACTAATATTCCATACTTGATCTATATTTAGCAAAAAGATTAGCAATATATATATTATCCATAAAAAGCTACTCATATTTAAGTTATTCGTAAGTTTTTTCAAGTAGTTAATATATACAACTTTTAATGAATGCCACACTCTATGTGTTTCTTGGTAAATTTACTTGACATAATACAATGGACATGAAGGCAACTTTCAGTTTTATTAAGTAGTCCTAATCAGACCAAATATTGTCACTAACTTTATAGAATCTACCATTATCTACAAGAGAAGTTGTTTTAGAATATTTTATATCTTCTATGGCAGATCTCTCAATAAATCTAGTGAGTTTCCCTACTAGTTCGCTACTTTCAAGTAAATTTAAGCTACTATCCTTGACAAAATTACTCAAATGTTCATGAAAATACTCAATTCCCTTTCTAATGTAATCCTCATTTAGAGTCAGTTCCCCAGTGTACAAATCGACATTTAATAGTGTTTTTCCTGAATAATATTTATGTAGCGGGTTTAGTGAAATATAGCATTACGTTAAATAATAAGACTTACTTTTCTCAAATAGCTCATCATACATTTGTGACATATTCAATGCATATAACCTTTCTTCCTCAGTGCTCCAAGGATTTACAGCTTCTGTATACCAATCTGTGTCTTGATCTCTAATCATAGTCTGTCTCTTAGATGTTGCAACAAATCTCAATAACATATCCTTTCTGTCAACCGCTTCGAAATATGCAGCTAAACTCTGGTCATTTTCATAAAAAATTTCGTATTTATGACCAGTTTTAAAGACTTCCTCATTGCAATGTAAACAAATTACTTTTTTCTGATGAGTGCTCTCAAGTTCACACACTATACGACCTAATTGTGTTCAAATTCAGAACATCATTAAATTACTATATTGTAATTCAGTTCAATATCTGTATATCTTACTTACCACAAAAAGTGCAGTTTCCGTACAAGTTATGTAGTCTTGCATAACAACCACATAAATAATTTCCTAATAAACTATCATCTAAGCTTTTCGCCTTGGTTTTTGATTGTCTTTTAGTTGGGATTTCACTCAATCTAAACGAATGCATTTACATACAGATGGCAAATTTACAATCTATTAATATTGAATTTCCACTATTTCAGTATAGTATTTTACTTCTTACCCAATAAGCGCCTGAAGTTCTATGATTCACAGGTATCAGGGTAAATACCTTTTTTTTTGCGGCAGGTACTAGCTTCTTTACCATTCCAAAGGAATATTCCTCTCTAGGTTCATTTTTAGTACATGAAGTAAATACAATATGCTGTGATTGGGTATGAAATAGCTACTTTGTATTTATCTGAAGAATTATAAGTGAGATATATTTTTGAAAGAAATTGTATATATCTTGATAATTAGATTAAGATGAAATTCTTAGTATTTTTTATTTTGTTGATACTTACTCAAACTACTATATCATTATCACACCAAGATGAAGATGAAAGCTATAGTAGTTATATAAGTGGGGCCTCAGAAGAGTCTAGTGTTGATTCTTTAGGACGGGATCTATTTGATTGGAGCAAAGATTACCTTGACTCAACAACTTTACTGCCATATATGAAATGGTACTACCGTTATATTTTTGAAGATATTTATCCTGAAGAAGAGAAGTCTTCCAAACTAGTATTTATAACAGGTGTTCTTATTAATAAAGTTACTTTTTCAATTATTTTACTATTTTGGATTTGTATATTATTTATTGCCTGCGGAACAGTTGCAGACACTTATATATCATCTCTAATGATAAAATTGGCAGAATGTATGAGATTATCAGATACATTTGCAGGCTCTACACTATTGGCATTTAGCAATTCTGCTAGTGATGTAATTTTGGGGATACTTAGTGCAACATTAAGTGAGAGAGATACAATATATGTATTCTTGGGTGATGTTGTAGGAGCATGTTCATTTATAACTTTAGTAGTCTTTGGATGTGTTATGGTTTTTTCAAAGACAAAGAACGAGTCTAATATTATATATATACCTGTTTATAGCCATTTACGAGACTCTATAGCACTAACTATAGGCTTAATTCAATTACTCATTATTAATCATCTTGGATATATTTCATCATATTCTACTGTAATACCATTACTAGCATATGGATTCTATGTCTGTCTAATACAATGGACTGAGAGATCCAATCATCCACAAGTTGGACATTTGACTTCTAAGGACAATTTTGTTGGTGGTATAATAAGTCAATCAGGACTTTTAGATACTCACCATAAAAATTTATCAACAAACTCAGAATCTTTGACACCAGAATCTGGTTATATTCTTAATATACCATCTTCGTCTCTCAATGATATTCCACCAATAAAACTAAGTTTGATTGGAAATGGTTTATCAAACTCAGACAATGGCTTATTTGGTGATGATACAGCTTTCGAAGATAGAGCCTGGGAAAGGATAGGTTCAAAATCTAGAAGCATTAAAAGAACCCTATTATTACTAACACCGAGTCATTCTCCAAACCCAAGTTTTGTAGAATCACATCTATATGATGCCTCATCATGTTCAGAAACAGAAGATTTAGTGACAAATGATATTTCAAACACTGATAGATTATTTGATGAATACTATAATCAATCTACAAATGAAAATAATAAATTCCTAACAAGATCAACTTCAAAACCATTTGAAAAAGCAACAAATATCCTTGAACTCCCTAATAATCAAAATGCTTCAAGATCTAAGTCGCCCGTGCCTTCTCTATGTAAATCTTCCATCTCAATAGGAACTCATTCATCTTCCCTCACTGTTGGAAGAACTTCACAGTCCCATCTTGTCATTTTAGGAGATGACTTTGCAATGAGAGTTTCCCGCAATATTCCAATGAGTGAAGTTGTCTATCAAACTGGTTCTCTTCATAACTCCCTCTTACCTCCTCCAGCTACAGAAGAGAATATTTTGAAGGTTCCAAGGAACAAAAAGAATATCTATAGAAGTAATGTAGCTGAGATGCAAGAAATAAGGAACTTCCTCAAATATCTTACCTGTGATCTAATAGTAAGCTTAAATATTGATGCTTTTCTTTCAAGATTATTGGAAGCTGGTGACTTTCTTAGACGACTTTTGATGACACCAATTATGTTTATATTATATTTAACAGTTCCATCTCCATCAGTAAGACGTTCAGTGCAGATTATGCAACCTATTTTCATTGTATTGGCTATAGGTTTGGAAAAGAGATTTTATTGGATAGCTCCTTTTCACTATCTGCTTATACTACTTGGAGCCTCAATAGTATCACTGGTCTTATTCACAATCTATATCTATGTTGATCCTACCTCAACGAATATTGATGAATCTAGCGTAAATTGTAGCATTGCTTCAAACCATTCAGGATTTCACTTATCATCATCATCAAGAGAGTTTATATGCAAAGTTCTTATGTACTTTGATATGTTTATTGGAATCGCAATGGCTATCTATTGGAATGGGGTATTAGTCAATGAACTTGTTGGATGTATCAAAGTCCTTGGTTTTACTCTTGGTATTAAGCCTGCTATATTAGGTTTAACTATTGTTGCAATGGGGAATTCTATTGCAGACTTGTTTGCAAATGTTGCCGTAGCTAGAGCTGGACATGCACGTATGGGGCTTGCTGGGTGCTACGGTGCTTGTGTTTTTCTTCTACTGTTTGGGATTGGAAGTTCAGTATTCTTGAGAGCTATTAAACTTAAATTTTCCCAAAATATACATTTGTATTTTGAGAAGCAAATAATTACTGCTACCTCTCAGCTGTTATATTTTCTACCAATATCAGCTCTAGTTGTAGTTCTCTCTAAAGGGAGAGTGCACAAGATATGGGGAGTATTTTGCATCATCTACTTTGCAATTGGTATGGCATTTATTCTCCAAAGTAACTATTAAATATCTTGTAGATCCCTATATTTTACTTCTACTTTTATTTCTATAGAAAATGAAATCTTGTCACATTCATTAATTGGTCTCACAGATTCTTCTATATTCGTGATATTTAATTTACGGCAAAGTGAATTGTTCCAGTATCCTTTGTCTCTGAAACATTCTCTTCTTCAATAATTCTTTCTTCAATGACTTCCAAATTTCGTCTTGGCTTATTTGAGTAAGAAGTTCTATGAGTCTCTATGGCTGTTATATTCGCTCCCAATATTTTGTGCATACTTTCACGTCCTAAAGATTCAGCATGTATAGCTTGACTGCAATCTATACCGAAACTTATACCATAATTTAGGTGACTTGGTATAAGATTGACCATTTGAGGTGGATCTAGATCAGTGCAAGTCAGTTTATTGTTTTCTAGCTCATTAGTTAAATTACAGCATGACTGTATTGAATCAAACCTATCCATTATCTTTAACAAAGTAGTACCAATGTAATCCATCATATCTTTCTCTACACTCATATTATCAATACCTTTTCTAGAACTATCTTAATATTTACAAACAAGATTAGAAGGAAAAAGTCAAATGTTCTCTTTGACATGCAGTAATTGTATCCTATACTAGTATGCAAGTTTCCCTAGTACCCGCCTGGTTGTGACTAGACAATTGCGCCGACTTGAGAAGACTTATAAGCTTCTTTAGATACGACAGATAAATTATAGTTTATAAACAAAATAATTTACATAAGACTTTACATAGTATATGTATTTTATCCTGCTAGAATTGTTCATCTATAATGGTTGAAATGTTCATAGAAACTTTGGGAATTGGAGTGTAGATATTCTAGATATTACTCTTTAGGTAATGTATGCTTAGTGATAAGAAATTCAATTCCTAGTATTCAATTTCACGTAATTTCCAGACCTTCCTTTGCCAAGAGTGTCCCTACTTTTTTTTAGAAATAATACCCAATCTGTGTCTATATTTTCTATATACATTGTCTACTACTTGGTCTTTAGGTAGAGCTTTCATTATATTTAAGGAATTCTGAACAAACAAAGATCCCTGCAGTTTTTTCAGTGCAATATTAACGAATTTCCTATCATTAAATAAAATAAAACCAAAACCTTTCGTCTTCCCGGTGATTTTTGATCTTACTATTCTTACCGCATCTACACAATTTGTACCGATATTCTGCATTACAAATTGTCTTAGTTCATCTTCAGAACATAAAGATGGTAGATTACCAACAAATATAGTCCTCTTCCGATCGAATATATTAAAATTATCAACTATATAAGCAGGTGATAATCTCATTGTATGACCTGCAAGAATTATACCTGTAAACTTCTTGACAAGCTCTGGAACTTTACTACTATCTTTTAGCACAATATAGGCATTTTTAGAGTCGCTTTTACATGAAAAACCCTCTAATATAGCCCCTAGTTTACGATTATGTGAAAACTTCGGATGCACAGGTAATGACCTGAATCTTATAGACTCTATATCTGCTCTAGTTAGTTCAAGTTTCTTCAAAAGATCCTTCTCAACAACATTTAACCCAATATTCCCAACAAATACAGTTCTATCTATTTTAGAGTCTTGAATTCTAGATGTTCCTAATGTTCTGTTTTGTTTTGGTATTGAATCACTAAAACTTTTATTTCTTCTACTATTCACTGAAAATATTACACTATTACTATTACTGCACAAAATATCTTTATTGCTCCTCTTAAAATATTGTTGATCTTTATTCTTAACCAAATTTGCCGTTCCAATTTGTGGAGGCCAATTTTTTGAAAGTAGTTCACTAATTAATGGTTGTTCCCTAGATACTTCAGAATTGATATTAGAAGAGTGACAAGTCCTACTAATTATATCAGTTAAAATAAAATCACTTGCTTTCATTGGTACTTAGAATTAGATTCTACAAAAATTTTAGACCCTTAGTATGAACTATTCTGACCTAATAAAAGGTATTAGCGCTAGATTGACAAATACTACGTGAATGTGACGACAGAGGCGCCTAAAGTTAACTTAGTTTTTAACATGTATAAGAGTAAGGCTAAGAAGTTGAGTTAGAAATATCGCACTATTTATTATGGAAGAACATAGAGATTTTGAGTATAGCATATGCCTATCAAACAGTGAAATATATAATCTTTGTAATGAATTAGATGCTATCAATGAAAATAATTGGTGGTGCCTTAAAAGTGTTAAACATCTTTACAGAGTATACAGATTTATAAAGTTTCACGTTACTGATGAATATTTTGAGGTATATATACGGCTTCTAACTAAAAAAATTACAGAACTTGCGCTATGTATTAAGAATAAGCAGATGTCAATTCGTAAATTATATATTTATTTCATTATTATGGGAGTGTATTTGCAACTAAGTAGGAATTGGTATAACCTAGATAAACTTGCATGCATGAATATATGTGAGGTAATAATATCAATAGTTAACTTATTTTCAAGATCAGTAAATAACAAAAGATGTAGGAAGTACTTCCAAGATACTGAAGGCAGTACTAAAGATATGAGGGTAAAAAAAACAACTAAAGTATTACTACCAATTTTGTTAAACAAGACTGAACTAAAATTACTCACTGAATATAACTCGGAAAATAGTTTTTTGAAGAATTTGATTCTTGATATATCTACTTTAGCAATAAAATGTGTTCCAGAAATCGAATTCATTAATTCATATACAACTAATACAATAAACCAGCTAGACAATGATAGTATAGAGGTAATATATCATTTTACAAGTTCAATATGCTATTATCGATGTTCTGGGTCATTTTTAAGTGATTTATTAGCATTTAAACTTCCTAGGACCTGTTACTTGCTGTTAAGAGGTGTTGATAAAGTGATGCATACTTTTACGAATATAGTGAAAATTAGAGCTAAAGAACTCTTTTATAAAGATAAATGCAGGTATGAAGAACTAAAGATAGTTAAAATTTTTAATAAGCATTCAGAATTACTTATATCAGATATCTTATATATAACACTTGGAATCTGGACTCAAATATTTAGAGCTTCTGCAAAAGCTAGATCTCAAGAGTGCCAAAATACTATTTCAAGATATTATTTGGATTCACAGTATCTAAGAACAGAACTTCTTTGTGAATTATCATCAGCTTGTAATAAGATACTTCTCAAAGCTACTGAAACGAAGTATAATCTTAACAATGAAATTCTTCCCAACACAGCTTTTTACATTGAGAAAGCAGTTTTATTGTTTATTAATGAATGCTTCAGTACCTCCTCTAGATTAAGTAACTATTTTTCTTGCAGCATAGCTATACACAGAAATCTTCTTCAACTCATTCATACAATTGGGAGAAGCTTGAAAATCTTACTTGAGTGTAATAGTGAAGGTGTTAAATACAACCAACATATGAAAGCTCAACAGGAATGCTCACTACTTTTACTAAAATTACATAATTCTATTATGTCATTTCTTTCACGTATTGGAGACAGGCAATCTAAGTTTCTTCTACTTTACAATTTGAGGAAAGGTATGGAAACCCCTACAGAAGATTACTTAACCTCTGCAAGTAATAGCTCTGACTTCTTATTTGAAGATCAAACTTCGAAGGTCTTAAATAGTTCATTTAGTCAATACTATAAATTATTGTCAAAAAATATTAGGAAACTTTTACTGGAATATTCTAAAATAACTGTCATTGAAAATTGTACGTTGGAACTTGAAGAGCTTCATCAGCCTCAAACTCAGTTAGTACTATCTATATACTATTTATCTTGCTCTCTAATTTATTTAATTAGGGTTAATCAAGTAAATAAGCATGAAATTCCCAAACAAAAGTCTGAACATGACAAGATTCTTGAGTTGCTAACTATAAATGATATCACATCTATTTTTAATGTCATGGAAGTGCTAAAAAGATGCAACTATCCTGAGTACTTCACATCTTTCAGTCTAGAATTAGAACACATATATTGTTACTTTTCAGAATTTTTGCTAGTTTGAAGTTTACTACCCTTTTAAAGTGATTGTTTTAGTATAAGATAAATATAAATACAGAAGTGTATAAGCTTTAGAAATATTTACTCAGACCACTACTTTTGAAATTCTCTAATATCTTGATATTGTCTATTAAGTCTATGTTATATACAAAAGTAATATACATAATTCGAGTCATTGGATATATTAATAAGAGAATACTCTACTAGTACTATCGAGATTTAAAGTTTGAATCTCTATTTGGTAAAATTTCCAACTTACGGGAGTACCTAAATATTTTTGAGCACTAAGGAATAGTACCATAGGTCCGATTAGTTTGTATCTGAAACTAAACAAGGTATTAGAGATATATATAAAATATATTAAAGTATTCTATCTACTAAGTTCGATATCACTAACCTTTATAACTAGGTATATGAAGAGATTTTTGTAACCTTGTTAGGTGCAATTCAAAGATTTATACTTAGTGAATTAATTTTAAGAGCAGAATTGCCCAGTAAATATAACAAATTATTCTTAAATACTTAATTATGCCAAATGAAAATTTTGAATGTAGATAGTTTTGTCTTAGAAATATAGTATTTCATGTATCTTCAAATCTTGTGGTAAGTTTGCCATAAATTAATGAATTATACCAACTCATTAAAATTTGTTTGGCCATCAATGTCTTGAATGATATAGATAAGTAAAAATACTAAATACATATTAATTCAGTATATCAGCATATTTAAATTTCTACATTCAGCTTCTAATTGTATTAAAGTTCGTTAACATAAGGTTCAGAAAAAGTTCTATGAAAGTTAAATTCTGCGTTCAAATAGTGGAAATATCTAATATTATTAGACTATGTAATGGGATTATTGACATTAAAATTAGAACCAAAGAAATACTAGTAAAAGACAGATATATTGCTACACTAATAAAATACTCATTTGCAAAATTTTACTTTTATTGAAACTGACCCTTTTATTTCTTTTTATAATAGATTTGTGATTGTAAAAAAAACTCTAGAATATGACTAGTGTGCTTGAAGATTTTACGAAAAACTTTTAAGTTGATTCATAAAGAATGCAATATACATGTCCCACATTATTGAAAATACACTTTGATCAAATACAGTTTAATGGGAATCTCAAGAGTACGGAAATATTGTGAGACATTCCATTTACTAACCGTAATAAATAACTATAAGTTATATATCAATTACCCATTATATATATTTCTGAAGTATTCTAATTATGACATTTTAGATCAAAAAGATAGCCATCTTAACTTTATTTGATTTGTTTCCCCCTAGTAATTATCTAGCTATTTCTTAAATGTTCTAACTCAGACCGTATAAAGAGTTGTCATTAATACAACTGGTAAATTGGATTATTGAAATTCTTTTATAAACTTAAGGTTCGACTTATCTCAATTGATTCAACCCACTCACTACTCAAAACTTTAAAGGCGCTTTATGAAGTGCAGAGATATAGCGGCAAACACTTGCAGCAGTAAAAATTTTATAAATATTTAAAAACCAATCAAAAAGAATTACATTTAAAGAATTTATAAATAGTTCACAATATTTAGTAATGATAATTATGGATTTTTTGAGTTGTTCATGGATCAAGATACATCAATTTTATTTATCTTAGGTCTCTGAGCAATGTATCGTTTTAATTAGCCCAAATACATCCATATTAAACTACATTTATCTAATATTCAATTTTAATATTCTGTAAGAATATTGTAAACTTGATATTCTAAGGGAAATGTACCATATTTTATGTAAATGCTAATAGTTTTCAGGTAGTTTGAATAAGCTGAAAAGTTTGATAAGATATTGGATAGATTTTTAAAATACTGATGACTTTTTGTTATCTCCCAATGTATTTTATATTTACCTTGAATTTTTTGCTAATTAATCTTCATATAGATACAATATACAAATGAAATCAGAGTATAAAATTATGAAAACTGACTTTGTAAAAAGAAATATATTAATTTTGGTTTAGTCCACAATTTCTTTAGAAAAAATTATATAATTAAATTATTATAAATGAGTAGATTTTCGGTAGCTACTGTAAATATAGAAATTCTCTACCAAATATAAATACCCGAAGTAATTGTAACACATATCGAGATATTTAGAGTAATAATAATGAATATCCAAAGAACATTTCAATGTAAGAATAATACTATATAGAAACTAAATTCCGGTAAATTACTGATGATTCTTCAAACCTATTTGTAGTTACAAAGGATATAACTAACAAGAGTGTAGGTTATAATCCAGATTATTCACATTCTAGCACATTTATCTCGAAGAAAAAGCTCAATAACACAAAGTGGATACCAATTATTTTCAATACAAAATTCCAAATTTATTTAACACTAAAAAGAACAATACAGAATTTTATGACATAAATGCTGAAATTATACAAAGAATTATACAAAAAACTTGTGGATTCTACCAAGGTAAACATACTTATTATAACACAAAGACATGTGATCTTGTATATATTTATAAAATTATAGTTCACTGTATAATTGATTTATTTAACAATATATTTTGGTTTTGAATAAACTCAAATAATTTATTAGATCTACGTGCTAAAGATAAAAATTAAACTTTTACTTATACATTGATGATTCATGATAAACCCGTTTAGGCACTTTAATACATTTAACCTTTATTCCAATATCTGAGCTTTCCACTAAATTACTATAAGCATTTAAGATATAAAAGAGGATTGAATAACAAAATTGAAATAATGTCCATTAATAAAGTAATTTTCCTATTATTTAGAATTTAAGGAACACTTCTAGGTAATACTAAAATCCAAATGGTCTTAAATTATCTAATATAACAAATATAATGGTACATTAAATTATCTCTAAGTAGTTCTTGTTGAATGAAACAAATATAATAGATATATATGTAATGTTTTCAATAACTTAGTTTCATATAAATCTAACTTAGATAAATAGATATTATCATGAAGCTAGTATCTGAGATTGACAGTCTAAAAAACCTGGAGTTGCTAAATGTATAGATCAGACTACAGCTACTAGTTTGAATATGGACAAGATATTTTGGGTCAGACTCTACTGAATTAAACAACTGCTAGTATTGAATATTAGAGTATTATAAGCCATTAACATATAATAAGTAGAATATTGGATTTTTTGTTATACAATAACTTTTGGCCTAGACATGGTGAGAAATCAAATCAGATAAAAAAGATTAATATTTAAAGTAACTCATATATTACAAATAGTAAATTCAAAAGAAAGCTGTACTGTTAAACTTAATTTCTATATGTAGCATTGAGAATTTGCAAACCTTACTTGGTATTATGTTATTTTATCTACTAGCTTAGAACTTGAATAAGAGATTATTTAACTATCTATTAAAACACTTACTAGTTTCTTCAGGATAAACTAGAAAAAATCAATTTCATTTATATTAAATATTAAAAAGTTTATAGAGATTGTTTATTATATAATTAAGGTTTAAATAGAGTTTTAAGGGAAACTTTTGGAATAGAATAAGTTGTTTATTTCTTTTGTAATTTGTTTTTTTACTTAATCACGCATATGGTTTTAATAAAAATTACAATTGGCCTTTTTTGATAATTAATGACAAAATACTGATTTAGTAGATGTAATATAGATTTATTATATGAATTAAAATTAATAAATATTTTTATCTTCTATTCACTGAAATGTATGGTTTAGAGATAAACAAGGGAATAGTGGTAGAAGTGATTACTTCTCAGTTACTTGAGGTTTTTTTGTAAACTTTAAATTTGACTCAGTGAACCATTTTTATGTAATACATAATGATAATCAACTTGCAAAAGATATTAAAACCCAGAAAATAGTAAAGTTTTTTATCAATAATAAACTAATATAGTTGAAATTCTTCAGTTATACTTACCGAAATTAAATGGCTTGATATTTTTGATATACTACAAATTATAGAAGTATAAATTCTGGTTGATATGAAAAAGCCCATAATTATACTTAAAAGAGATGTATTAGCTAAAAAATTACATTTTATTTCCTTAAAAATATCATTTCAATAACAACATTACTCAGTTTCTAAATATTATACCAAAAGCATTATACTTAAGAATTTAAAGTGTTATATTAAATATTAGTAAATATACTTTGAGTATAGAATTACCTATTCAAGTTTATAAAGAAATGAAATAGATAATCTTCACTGGGTTCATGACAATACATTGATATCAAGTAGTTAAAGAAGAATTATATATTGCTATTTTATATTCCATAAATTCAACTAGCTATAAAAAATTTCAAAGAGACTCTATCAAATTACTTTTAAAATCTTTAGATAATTGGATTATATATATCATTCGTAATTTCAATATATCTATATTTTTATATTAAGTATATAATCAATGGATTAATATTTGTAATTCTTTACCAATTACCTCCATACTTCTTGATACACTATAAATCATATATTATTATAGTTATATTGATCATTATTTTATCCATACATTACTTTGTACTTAAAAGACCAATTTATTTACTCTTTTTGAAAAATTAGTTACAATTGTAATATTAATAGTATATTAGAGGCTCCAAATATTAATATGAAAATAAAGTATAATACATTATTTTATCACATTATTATCTATCTTCTTTTTTATATACAAGGATATTTCTTTCAACAACGACTTCATAAATTTATTAGTACCAAAAATATTTGACTGACTTAATGTTCTACTAAATTACCCCGTTATAGTACAAAGTGAAATCTGCATATTTAATTTTGAATAGGGTGTATATACAATGAGATTAACTCCACCATCGGTGAGAAATTCAAAAATTATTTATTTAAATATTGGAAAGGTTTAATTCAATAGTTGGGTAATACCTCCAAAAATAAAATAATGTCTCTTCAAAGAGATAACAAAGATAATTAAAACTCGAAGGGATAAAACTAATAAGTACAACTTAAATGTGTATGGTAAATTCAAATAACCTTACTGTCCTATCAAGTAACTTTTCCAGTAGCTTATTTTTGCAAAAAAAACTTAGAATTTTTATCAGGTTGTGTCCTGAGATGCTATAATGGTAGTTAATCTGTACTAGATCTTAATATTGCAAGGAATCTTGGAGATTCCTTTATAAAAAATCTTATGCGGATTTCTGAAAGGTTTTGCAACTTATTTATACATCTTAAAATCATAATTATGTGGTGTATATATTTCGTTAAATTGAATATTGATGAAAATTGAATTTCTAAGATAAGTAAAACTGAATAATCTCCATTAATATTAGTGAACTTCTCTATCATACGTTAAATAAAAACGCTATGTATTTTCCACAAACTAAACATCATAAGTACGCGAATATTTTGAGAAATACCAGGTATTATCAACAATGAATAAATTTTTAGTAACTTATCTAAGATATCTCTGTAATAATTATAAATATTTTTGATAGACAGATATTGGAGATGGAGTAACACAGAGTCAATATCCTAATAGCGAGATAAGCTTTAGATACTTGGAGTTAATATAAAGATATTTAATATATAAAGCAAAAGGTATTTACATAAACACCCAATATCCAGATCTCTTATATTAGGGACTATTTGAGTAATAATTGTTTCACATGGAGTAACGTTAACTACGAACCTAGAAAGTTTTGGATGCTTGAGAATAGGAATATATCGAAATTATTCAATCTGAATCGAAATTTCCCTTACCAAACTATAAATACAATACTAAGTGCTTCATAGCACTCAGATAACTACAAGTCCAATTAAAATATACACCCTATCTAAGTTTGGGAGCTAGATAAAATTCTACTTTTCCTTGGTCACTCCTATCATTAAGGGGAAATTGTAATCTCAATGGGACACCTTGAGATATGCTCATCATTACTGTTGTACTTAAGGGTGTAGCCTTTGTAAAATAAGAGAAATACCTTAATGCATATCTATGTGATATTACATTATTGGCATGAATCTGAACTGCCTTTGTTTCATCAGGAGAATCATTTACTGGAAAATTCAAGTCAACTTTCCCATCATCTCCATCAACTGAAAATTTAACACATTTCCCACTTATCTCTATATTTACCTCATCACCTATTGCACTCATATCACGAACTATAGATTGTAGAATATTTGCAGGCATAGTTACATTACACTCATAGTCTTCTTCTGGTATAGAGATATGTTCTTGTTCTATATCCATGAGACGTAGTGTACATTCTTTAAGTGATATTGTATTCATATTGTCTTCGAAGCACAAGGTAATTTTGTTATCTTCATCATCATCATACTTTTTCAGTAACATGCTTGTATCTTTATCACAAAACTTCATAAATTTAGATAATTGTTGCATACTCAAACCCAAGACAACAGGTCTATCGCAACGGTAGTGTTCAAATGCTTCAGGTGATATACACAAACATACCAAAGCAATGTGAGAAGAATCCATTGCTTGTAAATGCAAACCTTCAGAATCACATTCAATATTTATATCATGGCAAAGCTCCTTTAGTGCTTCAGTAATTTTCTTGAATAAAATAGCACTTTGTAACCTAGCTTCGAACATTTTGCAAGTTTATGTTGCACGTTTAAGTTGAAATAACTCTTAGTTCTTAAAATATACGAAGCTAATAGTAAGGTAGTTCCCGCCGTGGGGTGACTAGAGCTTACTATAAGTTTGCAACATGAACATTTTCACCTTAAAATATTTCTTTTTTATAAGCAACACCTAGATAATTAAATTTTTGTTACATAATATTATTGGCACAGTATAATGGTATAATGATACAAGACTATTCCAAAGCATAGGGAACCATCTTTATAAAGTATAGAACAATATTAAATTGTTTCATATATACTTCACAGAACTAAAGCAGTACAAGGCGTGTACTAATAGAAATTAGATCCCAATATATAGTGGTTCTAATCATACCTATATTAGTGGAGGGTTCATGAAGTCATAGGAAGATTCAAACCTATACATTAGCACTTGATATTCACCTTCAGTGATAGTTGGACCAATAAATGTAAATATCTTTGAAGCTTGCTCCCAGTTGTCTATATCGATGAAGAATAGCAGATTATGAGCCTTTACGCGCTTGTCTTAATAAACCGGTACAATAAGTTTCTGATTCATTAATCACACTCTCAAAAACAAACTATAGATTTAGATTGAACTTTAATACTTAAAGCTTGATAAGATTGATCTAATAATGTCTGTTTACTATCGTTTTGTTCATGAGCGATTGGATAGCTATCGTTCATTGGAGCTTAATGTAAATTCAATAAAAACTAGCGATTTGAAAGTGCTAGTAGCTGAACATGCAGGTCTAGGAAAAGAGTATACTCGTTTATTTGACTTGCGTGTATATGACACGGAGGAGAAGGAAGTATATCCTGATGAGAAATTAATACCGGTTTATTCCAGAGTAGTCATACAACGAATTCCATGGCGTGAATTGAAGGAAATCCATCATGAAGCCCAACGTTCAATTAATATTGCAGAAGATCAAGAAGATGAATTAGAGTCGAAGTTGACATTACCGTCAGAGTATATATGTAAATTATGCAATTGTCCTCTGATTAATCCTGTATTGATCAAATGCGCAGGGAGTTGCGGTACTTCTGCCTGCAGAGATTGTGTTCAACGCTACTTAGAGAAGAATAAAAATGTTGCCGTAAAGGCATGCCCAGCTTGTAATCAGAGATTTAGAGGCAGTGTACCTAATAAAAGCCTAGCGAATATTTTAGCAACAATAGATTGGGATCAATTTATTTTTCCTATACGCAATAAATCAGATATAGAGAGAAATGAACTGAACAGTAATTTAGAAAATAATGCTAATCCAAAAAGTGATGATACAAGTTCTGTTAAACAACATGAAGTTGTTACTTTATTTAATTCACAAGATACAGATAAACCCAAAACTGTAGAGATAGAGCCAAATCCCCATGTCATTACTCAAAGTACTGATATCAAACACAATCTTACACATATTAATGCAACAACTGAAGTAGATGCAACCTATATTGAAGATTCTGTGCAAAATATTGCACCTAGTGATAACCCAGACTTTAGAAGTGCAGAAAGTATTCCAATTGGTATTTCTAGTATGCAAGATCAAGTTTTGGAGTCAACAATAAAAAGTGGGCTTATAAAATCTCACGGTATTAAAACACAGAGTATTATTCCTCAGTCCCATAATAGAATGGGTATTTCAACTACAATTAGTCATGCTATTCATCAACAGTATATAGATGCATGGGGCCCTTCTGGTACAAGCTTTCCATATGGTACTGATCCTAATGGTGCTTATGTACCGACTTATCCAAACACATTTCCTCATACATTTCCTTATGGAATTCATCATGTTATGACTCAATCTGCATATCCATATCCTACTCATACAGCACACTATCAATCACCAAGTGAGATCATATTTCCAGTTTGTAATCCTTATCTTACGGAAAAACAGAAAATACAAATATCAATGTCATTTCCATTACTATCAAAAGAAACATTTTTGTTAATTCGGCAGGCTCAGCAACGTATTAAAGAAATATGGAATTTGTTACCTAAACCTATTAGGTGTTCTTTACTTAAAGAATCCGACATCACTGGGAGCTTATCAGATAAAAAGATAAAACTACAAAGGAAGCGTAAAGATTACACTACTAAAAATTCTACACTCAAGAAGAGATTTACCGTAGATTGTTAGAAAGAAAGAAGTATCTTTGTTAGTTATATATATATATAATTATTTACAATAGTTTCGAGGACTCTGTGATTGTTTATAGATATCTCTCACTGTTGTAAGTGGAACCAAATTTCTAGCCAACTTACTTCTATTACCAATTGGGCCTATATCTTGGTATGGAAGTGGTTGTACTGATTCCTCTTCTCTCCAGCTAAAATTAAGAGAACCCTCTCTTTCTTTATAGCTCTCTAAATTTGTTGTATTGTCTAGTTTTTCTGAGACTACAGTACTTAGTGTATTGGCTTCATTATTTCCAGTTCTATGATCCAATACCAAGGCTTTGTGCTGCACAACTCTACAATATAGGGGATTGGTTAATTCTCTATCAAGCACCTTTCTATTTGGTGGATTTTCCTCCATTAATACATATCCTCCTGCCGGACCTAACCATACCATCTTGTGTTTTATTGATAAATTTTCTTCTTTTCCATTGTAGGAGCAATCTTTGCAAACAAAATTAGTTGTACTGGGTGTCTCACTACTTTCCTTGGCAGTAATTGGAGAAGTAATCTTCTCAGTTTCAATACCAGAAGTTGGAACTATGTAGTTTTCAAAATTCATGGAAAAATATAATATTTAAATCACAAATTCTACAATGAACATAAACTATTCTAAATCCAAAAGACAGCCTGATGGTCTATATATAAGGGAAATTTTTGTGAACTTTCTACAAAATACCAGTCCTAAATCACTTCCTAAGTCCAGTGTATGCATACATATGTACAACTTTTAATTTGATTTAGAATTTGTTAAGTAATTAATTTTCAAGAGTATCAAGTACAGTTTGTTGCAATTCCTAAATTAAGAAAAGTAGTTTGATACTACTTATTTACGGAATCTCAGTTTTATCTTCCTTTAACTTCTTTACAATCTAAGTTGCAGGGAATTTATAGGAGTTAACAATCACAACTCTATTAGATTAATATGGCTCTTATGCAGCCACACACAATAAGAATAGACTATGCTAGATTGATATATAATATTTGCTTTAAAAATGTATAATATATGGACAAAGTAAGGGCTAATTAAATATTGATTATTTCCTTAAATTCTAACAAATTTATTCCACAATTTTAATCACTTTAAAAAGATTTCCTCTTCTCTGCACAGCACACGTCCCAGGTTCAATAAAATCTCCCTTGATAGCATTGTGTAAAGTAACACTTGGATCCATCGGCCACCAATTAAATGGCCTTACATACCAGCCTAAAGTATTCCCAAGTGCAGTTGTTTGTGGTACATCCTCCAGGGTAGGAATATGCCAGATTCCTGATGTTACCCATGTTACAACATCAGAGTGTCTAATTACTTCATCATCCTCAATAAATGAATCGAATCTAACGGCAGGTTTTGCAGCAAATTTATTATCTCTAGGTAAGTCAGCATCAAGTTCCGAGTACTTGAATACAGAAGATGCCAGCTGATATTTAGACCAGGAGGCGGGTCCTGAATAAAGCTCATGATCTGGCATTAAGTCTGCAATAGTATGTGAAGGCCTGACTAGAAATCCACCTACATTTCCATAAGTACTATGCTTTTCATCAACAATAAAATAAGCTCTTGGATGGTGATGAGTTTCATTATACATTAAATATGCATTAGACTCTCTCTCCGCAAATGTTCTTTCTAATTTATGATGCCCTTCTTTAATAGGATCTTTAAGCACTTTTATCCATGAGATAGAATTATCAGTATAATTGGAACCTAGGTCAAAGTCAATTTTCCATACCGCAAAGTGGGAGTGTAATGCAGCCATTTGTCCTGAGGGACTAATTTGCGTACCATATTGATGTTGTTTAGCCGAGAAATATGGCACTTCTAACCCTGCATAAAGTTCTCCAGTAAAGCTAACTCCCATTTCAAAAGAGCCTTGATTATACAAAATTAAATCTACAATGTAATCATAGTTTGAAACTGTTATTATTTGACGAATTGTAAGAGTTGTTAATGGTGCTGCATCTTTTATACCACCAGTTTTCCAGTGTGATCTTATTGGGCGTCCAGTGTCAAGTTCAAAAATACAGGCACTATTATCCCAAAAAATAGTCTGAGCTGTATTTGCGCATTCTAAACCTGGGTGGACACGACGTGCAGCAGTACCTAGTCCCCCGTACCAGCTATCCAAAAAAAACCATTGTCTCTCAAAAACTGTATAGTGAGCCATAGCATCAATCATTCCTAGCTCAAAAGCCACTCTCCTACCCATAAAGTTCAAATTCCAAATTTTAAATCCGCTGTCACGATCATTAGTAAGTGTAAACTGCCAACCTATCCATTTAATTGTGTAAGCTTCTCTATTAGGAGACTTCATAACTTGAAAGCGGCGACCACCAGGTTCACACTGCTCAGGTTTAGCTCTAACTTCTAGGTCACCTCTACTAAACATTTCAAGGTACTGAAGTTTTCGTATCCTGTTCTGATGCATAGATTGTTCATGCTCAATCCTACGAGATTCAAGTATAATTGGGTTAACTAGAGACAATCTATTTTGCAATTCATCATCTTTATTTCTTATGTTATTTCTCCCTCTATACCACTCCATTTCATCTGCAAGGATTCCAGAGTTAATTAACTTTACCTCGTTGTAGGAAAAAACTAGTTCATCTAAGGTTCTATAAGCACTTCCATTATACCATATTTGTTTTACAAGCATTCTGTGAATACGATCAAATTCAATTTTTGCTGATCCATCTCTGATACTCTGTAGAGTTGCGTGTGGCGCAATCAACTCAAAAAAAATTGGACATTGTGTACCATCTTTAATAGTCATGCCAGCCCATATAGAAGGTTCTGATGTCACATTTAGGGCAGGTTGATATACTACTGGTCCCAAGCGTACATGTTGTTCAGCTTGATCTTGTATACCAGGTAAATGAGCCCCACATGACTCAAAGACGATTTCATCTAATTTATTATCAGATAACAGATCAAAGAGCCTAGGCTGAAATCTTAAATTAGAAGTGTTATTAAGTGTCTCACCATCAAAATCTACTTGTTGAAGCCTTCTTCCAAAAGGTCCACTTGGGTTCCACCCTCCACATTCTACAGGTTTTGGCTCAGCTAAGTCAATATGATACATTGCAACAGTTTCATTTACCTGCACTAAGCTGTGCTTTTTTTCTCCTTCAGATTCCAAATGACCCCAACTTCCATTCTTTTCTTTCTCATTATCACTTAGTACAATTGGTCCAACCTTCCATTGATGATACAGCCCATTTAAACCTTCAGGATTCGAGTCATTTAAGTTTTCATTGCAAGAACCAAACCTAATACGTGCATAACGTGGAGGTGGACTTGGAAGTGGAACTGTCTCTGGATCTTTTAAGTGATTAGTTAGGGAGTCTAAATACTCGTACGCTTCAGTTTTATTTATAAATAGTGTTATTCTATATGGTCCTTTAGAGTTATATTTATCTTTAATACTATCAAAGTAACTCCGAACCTTTATTTCTTCAATGTGAGTTAGTGGGTCAAAAGGTGTAGCATAGCCTGTCTCAATTCCAGAAGGAAATGATGGAATATCACAGAACTGTCCAAATGATGTTATGTCTGTAGCAGTACTCCAGATATCTGTAACTTGCATGCTGAGGCCAGTTCTGCTCGTGGCCATGCAGTATACTATATATTTCTGATTACCTTCAATTCCTACCAAAGTTAAGAAGTTTTCTTCTGATGGATCTGTTACATTAATGCTTTGACCATACCTCTGAATATCTCTCGGATTTGGATACATTCCATCAGGAAGAGTAGCTACACAATCTACTTTCCCAGGTGTATCTACATGCACCCCAACAGTAAATTTCCCTAACTCAGCTGTTACATGATTAATTTTAACTTTTGGTATTCTATCCTTGGTAATAAAGGTTAAAGTTAATTTGCTCAATACTTGCTTAATTGGAATTCTATTTGCTTTAGGTAAAGCTAAATCTTCAGCTGTGCAAATTAGCTTATATTTAGTTGCAGGAATAAGCCCATTAATAGTTACTTTTTTTATAATCATGATATCTCTAGATGATATCATTTGTTCAACCCCCCTACTTCTTATATCTCTCACAAGTTTATCCTCTTCAATTGTACTTAAATTCAGAGATAGAGTTTTAGTATCAATTTGTGCAGAGCACCATATTGATCCTGGTTCATCTAATTTTACTGTGAAGAAAACACTTTCTTCTCCAACTTTCAGATCCTGTATTGTGAGTATTGGATATTTTGAATCAGTTGTAATACGTACCCTAGAATACTCTATTGCTAGATTATCCACAACTGATGAACTTTCTAATGTAATTGATGCATCCTGTCCAAAACAGTACAGGTCATATTCAGTATTAGGTAACAGAACTCCCTTGTTAGATGATGATAAATTGAATTCATAAGTATCCCCTTGCATTAATGGTTGTTTTGTCCTTAGTCCATACTTTCTTAAGGTAGTACTATTAGGAGGTACATTGCCAGCTTTCGTTAGTGCGCACCATGCATTAACATTATTTCTATTTGACTTAATAGTTATACTAACCAATGTCTCTGTAGCCTTAATCTCCTCAATTTTTATTATACCTACATTAATAGTAGTTTTCATGACATTACCACTTTTAAAAAGGTCACCAATACGTATAATTTCGTCAAAAAATCTAAATTCTAAATAATTTCCATTATTCCAGCCATCACCAAAAGTATCATAGATATTCACAGTGTAGGTTCCATATCCAGGTAAACAACAAGGGATCCAATCTGTTGTAGCCCACTTTATATTATCTGAAGATGGAACTTGTATATTTGTAAATGAATAGGTGCGTCCACTGCATCCTAATGCTCCTTCTATATCCCATGACTTCTCTGTTGTAAAGTTTGATGATATCAATCTGACTTCTCCCCAGACGCACTTCTGATCTGCTCTTTCACTAGCCCTAATGATTTCACTAGGGCAGTGCCCTGATCTAATAATAATGTCATCTATTGCAACTAAACTATCCTCAGATCTTCCTCCAATAGCTTCTAGAACTAGTTTTAAAGGAGTAAGACCATCTGAATAAAATTCAAAACCTCCTAATTGCCATGTAGGGCCTTGTTGTCCTACAACAAGCCAATTTGGCCGACCGAAATGAGTCACAACTTTAGGTTTCTTATTTTGAGAAGTGGGTATACCTTGATTATTTAAGGGAACAGATCCCAATAGACCTGAAGCTAAGTATAATCTTAAAACATTTGCATCTGCACCTGCCATAAAGTATTTGAGAGAAAGACAATATGTACCAAAAGAATATACTTTGGGATTTCCTAAGAGTAGTGCAGATGCTCCCGGCATATATCCAGGTGCTCTAAAGTATAGAAAGTGCCCTTTACCTTTTACTCCTATTGTAGTATCTGCTTGAGGGCTAGAGCCAACAACAACTTCATTTCCATTCCCTAACTCAAATCTCGTCTTGGTTTGAAAGTCTATTAAAGAATTAAATCCACATCCTAAGTATCCCTTAGATTCGAAGTCGCAGCAAAAAACAATCTTACTATCAATTTTCAGTAATCCTGCATTGTAAAAGAACACTTCAGGATTATCAGTTGGTTTATATATCCTATTGCGAGCAGGAGAATAGCAAATATATGCAGAGTCATAGAGATTATTTGGCTGCAGTATAATGTTAAAGAGAACAGTTGCAAGGCGTTTTGGGTGTTTCTGCATGTTATCTCCAATTACAATTTCAGATGTTTCATATGACTTTATACCCTTGAAGGGCCCTAAACTGTTAGATATATTTTGGGGAGGGCAAGGACTAGAGATAGGGAAAGTTGATGGTTTTAACTTGCTTACATCTGTTTCATTGTAATAATTTGGAATTATGTAGATCATGTCATCTTGTGACAACCCACTACCAGATATAGCTATTGTACAACCAGATCTTCTTAAACAGGTATAGTTCTGAACAATTGGAAATATCTCCACTATTGAAGCAGAAGAGTCTTCACCATATTCCCCTTCAAATAAATAGCTCCTATAGCCAGCTATCGGACATGAGGTAGATGGATCTGATATCTTAGTTGGAACTGCAGAACCATAGGTATAAAGAAGAATTATACATTGTCCATTATCATTGATTGGTTGTAGTACTCTCCTAACTTTATTGGTTGCAGCATTATCTCTGGTAATATCTAGAGAGTTGTAGTCTTGTTCAAAATCTTGGTCAATTTGTGGAATAAATCCTGAGTATAATTCAGTGCATAATATTCCTTGTATGGAGCAAAATAAAAACACTAAATAAGTTATATAAGATAGGCCCATTTGATTTTCTGAAGATAATGTAAAAAGTATTTTCTTTAAGAGTGTAATACAGAGTAGCCCTAGGCTACAATGTATTGCATGCAGATCTTGAAATACGCTGTATCGATTCTAGGGTAGACAAGCTTAAGATCATCTGTAAAAAGCTGATAACTTGAGTTAGTGAAATAAAAATATAATATGATATATTATTAAAAGTTTATGGTTAAGGACTGAAGATAATTGTCTCAGCTCTTGTCCTACCTATCTTCCATGTAAGATCCAGAGATATTATTAAATTGAGCCTTCGGATGAACCTGAAGGGGAATCTGTTGTATTATTTGAATATGCTGATCCATAAGCTTTCTGTGAGATTTTCCATGATACCTCTTGTAGTTGTCTTGTTTCACTCCTAATTTCTTCAGGCTCTAGTGAAGAAAAAGTACTCTTCACTTTTTCAATTTTACACTGTAACTCTTCCTTATCACTTGGTGATAGCTTATCTGAGAGATCTGTAATTTGTTTTTCAACAGAATATATTAAGGTTTCTGCATCATTCCGTGCATCTATAATTTCCTTTTTTGTTTTGTCACTTGAGCGGTACTCCTCTGCTTCTCTTATCATTTTTTCTATATCTTGAGGGCTAAGACCTCCAGATGACTGAATAGTTATTTCATGTTTCTTACCAGTTGATTTATCTACTGCGCTTACATTCATAATACCATTAGCATCTATATCAAATGTCACCTCTATTTGAGGGACACCTCTTGGAGCTGGGGGGATACCTATTAAATCGAATTGACCCAACAGTTTGTTATCCATTGCTATCTCTCTCTCTCCTTGAAATACATTTATACCTACTTGAGTTTGATTGTCAGCAGCAGTAGAAAACACCTGACTTTTCTTTGTTGGAATAGTAGTATTTCGGTTAATCAATCGGGTAAATACCCCACCAAGAGTTTCAATTCCCAGTGATAGAGGTGTCACATCCAGTAAAAGTAAATCCTTTATTTCACCTTTCAAAACTGCAGCTTGGATAGCTGCCCCCATTGCAACTGCTTCATCGGGATTAATACCTTTGGAGGGTTCACGTCCAAATATTGAACGCACTATTTCCGTTACCTTTGGCATTCTAGTCATTCCACCAACCAATATTACATCACTAATATCTTTCTTTGAGACTCCAGAGTCTCTAATACATTGTTCACTTGGAACAACTGTTTTAGATAAAAGGTCATGTACTAGATCTTCGAGTTTCGCTCTTGTTATCTTTACATGTAAATGTTTTGGGCCTGCTGAATCAGCAGAAATAAAAGGCAAATTAACTTCTGTCTGGCTTTTCGAACTTAATTCAATTTTGGCAGTCTCAGCTGCTTCTCTAAGACGTTGTAATGCAAGTCGATCCTTACTTAAGTCAATTCCTTGATTCTTCTTAAATTCTTGCACTAAAAATGTCAGCACTCTTTGATCAAAGTCCTCCCCACCTAAAGAAGTATTTCCATTAGTTGCTTTCACCTCAAAGACTCCTCCTAATATCTCCAAAATAGAAATATCAAAGGTCCCACCGCCTAAATCATAAACTGCAACTGTCTTGCCATCAACCTTGTCCATTCCAAAAGCCAAAGCTGCAGCAGTTGGCTCATTTATAATCCTTAAGACATCTAATCCTGCTATTTTACCAGCATCCTTCGTTGCTTGTCGTTGAGAATCATTAAAGTAAGCAGGTACAGTTATTACTGCTTGTTTTACTGTACGTCCTAAGTATGCTTCTGCTGTTTGTTTCATTTTCTCCAACACAAAGGCACCAATTTGGCTTGGACTATATTGTTTACCATGTGACTCTACCCATGCATCTCCATTTGGTGCCTTGACAATTTTATAAGGTAGTATGTTCTGCTCTTTTTTAGTTGCATCTTCGTCAAAACGACGTCCGATTAAGCGCTTTGTAGCAAATACAGTATTTTCTGCATTTGTAACTGCTTGTCTCTTTGCAACAATGCCAATAAGACGTTGTCCATCCTCAGTAAAAGCTACAACTGATGGTGTTGTCCTCATCCCTTCGGAATTTTCCAAGACTTTGGGAGAACTTCCTTCCATTATTGCTACACATGAGTTTGTTGTTCCTAAATCGATTCCAATGACATCTCTACCTATTTTATCTGAATAACAACTTGCTGAAGTGCCAATATGACGATGTAAAATACCAGAACTTGTTTTGATAAGAAAGGTAGAGATACTTTTAAGGGCATTTCCAAAATTACTATTATTCTTGTACCTAGTACAAAACATCCTGTAATTACACAATAATAAATCTACTATCTAAATTTAAGTTTGCGTAGTCAATATAATATACAGTTTAGTACTGTAAGTTATCTTCGTTTCCAAGCTTTTGTCGAGTTATCTGCACTCAGTATAAACTTAAAAATCCGCGTCAAATAATAAACTTAAGCGCTCTACTGTGACTCTAACAGTTGAAATATGGCAAATTTCAATGAGAAACTGAAACGAGGGCTTGCTATAAATACACTATATAGTTAAACATGCACCTTAAATCTCATTAAATTTAAATTTGTTATTTGTACTTTATTAAAAATTGCAACATAGTCATAATACATTCCAAATCTACAGCATTAATAACTAATCAAGACTCTAAGTGCTTTCTAAAACGCTTGACATTATGCCGACTAAGAAAAGTGGGATTTGCTACCTACCCTGAAAATTCACAGTATTAAGACATTGAAGAATGACATTAGTTAGGATGATAAAGGCTACATCATTGTTTATAAAAAATAGATTTTTATATCTTGCTAGTACTACTTAATTGCAATAGGTAATGCTAAATATACTGAGAGAATCCCAAGAGGATTTTTTTTGAACCTATAGAGGGGCACTACTTTTGATACAAGTCACTGAACAGATAGCTTGGAATTTCAGTAATTTAGACTTTATAGAAGTTTAATAAGTTAAACACTTTAATCGAGGGTCTGGACTCGAACTATTTTATTACACTAAATAAAGCAACTGATACTACATTAAATCTTATTAATAATAAAGGTTAGTGTATCAATATAAAAGTCTTAGATGACTATCAACAATTTTATAAAGCTCTTGAATGTATTCACTAAAAGCTTTTAATTTGATCATATATCTTAGTTATATTACAATTAATATTTACTGCAATCTATTAAGAGCTTTAAAGCCGGTAACATTTCTATCAGTCATACATAAATGACTTCTGCTTCTTAAAACATTATATATCCATGGAGTGATTTACTTAATATTGTTGCTATGCTATTTAAACTAGTGAAATCTACAAATTACAAGTATTTAATAGGATATATTTATGGTCCAATTATATCTCCTGTACTAGTGAACATTCTAAAACTCAGGGATAATGGCTGATATAACACGCCATTAAAATCAATAGTACTAAATAAATCTTAAGTATATTCTTAAATCTAGAACATAAAAATATCTTGATTTCTTGATGATCTAAACAAGAATGGTAGTATATTTCTAAAAAAAGAAAAAATAAATTTTTACTTAAGATGTAGTTAGATTTGATGATTCTCTATATGTAAAGTGAAGGATATATATAATACAGTTTATTTTCTACCTGAAAAGTAGTTACTGTAACATAATAATGAATTATTAACTAATTTTAAGTTATTTATTATAAATTTCTGTTGAACTCTTATTAAAATGGTCTAAGTGCTCCTTTTATTTCGATATTTTCTTTCCATAGATGCTTCGAATGTATTTCCACTAACTCATCATTAATTTTGATAAAGGAGCTATTTAAAATACAATCACCTTCACTTTTACTTACTAAATGTGGTAAATCTCGCTTTAAAATCTGAATAACATAATTTGAGGTGACTGGTTTTACCTTAGTTGAGATTAGAGTAATATGAGGAACCCCATACATTCTAAATGGTAAGTATTTCCTTATGAATATATTTGTAGGTATCTTTACTTCCATTAAGTATCTACTTTCGGAATTCAAGTTATTAGAATCATTCGGTATACTTAGGAATTCTTGTTGACTTTCAAGTACAATAAAAGATAAGCCCCATATTGGAACATACACAAGAGATATGCACCGAAATAAATAAACTTCATTAAAAAAGGACATAGATATTAGAGCTGCAAGGTGGTTTAATTTTGAATTACTTAAACTAAACAACTCAGGACTAGTCTTGTTATTTCCTCCGTTGATGTTTCCAAGATTGTTACTTTTAAAAAAGAATGTTGTAATGTGTTTTCTAATTAATTCGTATTGTTTCATATCTATTGGTAATTTAAAATCTTGACAGAAGTGCACCCATATTTCTCTTATTTTATTTAGTATTGATTTATCTACTAATGAAATTGCGGCATAGTCAAAATCTTCTTCTAAAACAAACACTTTTGCACTTTTTATATGACTTATTTCACGGTTCATACTATAGGTACCAGTGTAATAATTTTCTTTAGCTGTATTTACTTTTTTTGGCATACTAACTATCTTAAATAACTGATTACTAAAAGCTTCTAATTTTAATTTTATTGATGGAAAATATGAAATTCTGGAGGAAATCTTACTAATAATTGATAGGAAGTCTTGAAACTGTAGTTGCAACTCGCTATTACTTCTGAGCAATTTTATGTTGGGAATAATTCGTCTTAATATACATATTGCTTTTTTAGTGAGATTAGATTTGAGTATCATATCTGAATCACCATTTGAAAAGGTATCAATAGATATGTAGCCATCAAAATTCAAGACTTCAAAAAGTTCTTTGGACAATTGAAACATATTTCCCGTATTTAAATTCGTATTGTCTTTGACAAATACTTTTTTGGAGTACAAGTTCAAGAAGCATAAAAGTATATCGATATTTTTCTGTGTAAGACCCATTAAAGTAGGATGGTATTGTCTGTTTGCAATCCGTATAATGCATTGAATTACAACTTCTGGACTCCAAATATATGGCCACTCATTCTTCGAAGACTTCGCAGTACATTCAATAAAATCACTTTCATCGTCCTTATTTATAAAATTCAAAGAATCAAGAGAAGTTTGATTAAGTTCACATCCTAAATATTTCGTCGCATTATCTATATTATCAGGGTATGGAGTCAGCATAGCAATAAATCTAAACAGTATATCATTCTGATAAGATTCATTGTTATAATGAATCATCTGTAACTTCAAAATATCTGGTATATTATTGGCGTCAATTATAATTAGTGCTTTTATCTTATAATCATGAGAGTACATTTCACTAAGTTTAAAACACCATATATCCTCAATTTTTCCAAACTTAATATCCAGACATTTGCATAATATACTATGTACAATTGAATGCATCATTCTTTTCCCTTTCCTTGAATATTTACGAAATTCGCCATCATTCAGACCATAAATGTCAGTTGAAAGATTACAGCACTTCCCAGCAATATTCCCAACTTTTGAGTAATATTTTGAACTAGATTCAGATTTAGAGAAGGGCTTTACACCATTAAAAGCACCTTTAGTACAGCCATCACTTGATACATAGAGAACTAAGTCAAAATATGAATATACAGATATTAGAGATTCATTATCCCTTGGAAGTACAGCTAATGAATAAATAGCATCATCTATACAGTCTTCAATACTACTAAATAAAAGTTCTGCATTTACTGTGAGTGTCTCCATATGTATTGGATTATTGCTTGTTGAAATCTGCTTCATAAATTCAGTTAGCAGAGAGGTTTTGCCACTTCCTGGTAGGCCGCAGGGTAATATCACCGTACACTCAATAGTATGAGAATTTTCACTATGGCCTAACTTTTGAAAAGATCTCAGTCTATTAGAAGCAGTTGAATACCCAGATAAACAGTGAATAAATCCATTATTGAAGTTTTTAATTGGGTAAAGTTCTGCAGTTGAACATATTCTGTCAGATGCTAAGAAACTCAACTTTATTAGTAATTGGAAGTCCCTCTTATTTAAAGCATAATCTGGTGGTAGAAAGTCAGATATAGTCTGACAGTTCCATGGCATATAGTTTGTAAGTTCCGATATACTCGAAATTGTCTTAATATCTGAAGTAATAGGAATATTTATTTTATTCGCATATAAAGTATTTATTTGTATATGTTTGCTCACTGCTCGATCTGAACCAATTATTTTGCAAATTTCACTGATATATCTAGATAAAATGTTAGCTGTTTGCAAAAATGGTAAATCTTTAGATATAAGGAGTTGTGTAATAGAAGGGGTTTCTGAATGATTAAGTATTGTCAAATTTTTATAAAAACATCTATTCAAAAATTGAATATTGCCATTTAGTAAGTTATTTACATTTGAGTAATCATCGCCTAAACATGCTATATTCAGTATTTGAACTTTTGGATTTTTAGATGACTTTTTATTTAGATGGTGCATATTTACAATGATATTATTAGATATATTTCTATCTTGAGATTCAATTCCAAGTTTAGTACCTGTCAGATAACATTGACTACTCAAAACAAGTGTTTCCTCAGATACTAATAGCATTTCTGCCAATTTACTTCTTATATATTTCCAGGGTATATAAAATGGAGGTATATATACTTCTATTGCATAACTATTTTTATCTGGAATAAGTTTTGGATCGAGATTTCTTAGTGGAAATAATTTTTGTGCTACACTTTCCTCAACACTTTTGATAAATGTGCAAAAGTAGTTGAATAAGTTCATATCCAATTGCAAGTAATCAATATCTATATATCTGTACCCAATAAATACAATAGAAGTTATACGTACTATACAAGTTTGAAATAAGAGTATATAATTATAAATATTTGTTTCAGAGAAAAGTAGTACTTGTTTTATTCTGTGGGTTACTTTACAGTTACAACGTAGAATTTTGCGATATATATTTAAAAGTGTGTTAATAAATTTGGAAGTTAACACTGGTAGACGAAGCAAAAAGAAGTTATATAATTGATTCCATTCGTTGTTTTGAACCTCCATATTAATTTTATTATATTCTCTTGAGTATTTACAAAGTGATATAATTTCATTCCTTATAATACGCCTTAGACTTTCTCTTAAGCAACGACGGTAGATGTAATATAAGGTTTTTATTTTGAAAATTTGAAGAGTTTCATTATGTTGACATAATTCCAAATCTATACCTTCCAAAACCTGACAAGAATATTCCTTATTATACCTTGTAATATATATTACTGTACCTTCACAGTTGTCATTGAAACTCAGTACTTTTTCTTGTAAGTTACATAAAGACTTTTTAAGTTCATCCACAGATTTAAAGCCAGTAATTCGTTCTTTTCTTTTTTTGACTCTTACAATTGTAGAGTGAGAACCACTGTCTACTATTTCTAGAAATGGTACAATATTTTCTTGTAATTTCTGGGGAAATATAACAAATAAATCTTCGGGGTTGAAACATATATTGTTATTATTATTTGGAACCATGCCAAAAAAATATAGTTTTAATTCACTGTTTGTATTATAGTTTACGATATGTTGCCGATCTATATTTCCAACAAGTTCAGCTAATAATGTATTTCCAGACAATATATTCCTAATTCTATTAATATTAGTCATGTTATGTTCAATATTATATTCAGGACGCAAACTATCAATTAGATTAAACCAAGCTCTAGCTATTAATTTAACTGCAGTGTATCTATTTTCCAAGTATATGCTGTGATTAATATCGTTTGACTCTGAGCATAGTATCGTTACATTCTTCGAAGCAATTATCCAGTGATTTGTTAAGCTGAAAAATGATATCTGAGAGTTCTCACCATCAATCTTCTCTGTTAATATGATCTCAACATCTTTCAAGTCCTCTTCACTTTTACTTTGTAGATGGAAATCTTTTCCTAGACACAAATTCTCAAACTTAGGTAGTCCACGTCGTAATAAATAGACTACTACATTATCACCACATTCATACCAGTACTTCTGTTCCTTAGACCCATGAAACTTAATACCCAAAGAACAACCTCTTCTAACTATTTCTCTTAGGTCTGAGCTAGTTCTCAGAATTTTATCTTCTTCGTCTCTCCTACCTTTGATACCAATATCCCAAACTTCATCAAGTGCATCAAATGTTATTATCGAAACATCTCTGCAGACTACATGAAAGAAGCTATTATTTTGCCTAATATAGTTGTATATTTGTGTAGCTAGGCTCATCTTTATCTCAATTAAATAACCGTTTAACTCCAGTAATACTATATTACAAATAGGAGAGACCCGCCTGGATACTAAAAGAAGCTTACAATAAGGTGTATTTGCTTAGTGTATATTCCAAAATCTAATAAGGCCAGCCAGCCTAGTTTATATATCAACAGCTTATTTAGTATAACATATATTACATTAGCTAATAGTTACTAATTTTTTAACTTCTCAGACTTGGTTAGTTGTAGGTTCCCAATATTCCCTCAATTGTGGATGTAGAGACAACTTTATACTTTCATTAACTAGCTCCATATTTAGCGAATTACCCAAATCAAACATAAAATCTGTCTGTGTAAGAGTCAAATCTGGCATTACTTGAGCGATAACCTCAACAAACATACTGGGGGGAGGACTCATTATCTTACACTTTACGGTCCCTCTATCAGGTGCTTCAAATGTAGCTGTATCACCATCTACAGAAAGTACTCTCCCAACAAACCTAACTTGTTTGTTGATAAATTTCGGTAGCTCAGCCTTATTTATGCGTCTATAGGTTTTTAAAAATTACAAGATGATAAAAGTTAACGAAGAAAGTTCATTGACCAAAAAAGTCCCCTACCTGGCACATTCAATAGAGTTCTGCATTTTCAATTCAAGTTAGTATGAAAATTTGAAGTGTTTGACAGTGTAATGATTTTTTAGGGTAGTCTAAAATATTATTTGCCTCTTACTAGATTAAGGAGGGAAGGCTCATAGTGGGGAAAGAGGGGCAACTATAGTCCTTAATAGATTTGAAAAAGAAAGATACTCTAAGCCCCTCCGGAACACTTGGTATTATAAAGTTTAAGCATATATATGTTGATTAAGAGTTTACTATAAACTAATCTGAAATCTACCAAAGTTACAACAATTTATATCCAATTTACTTGTTACTTTATACTTAGAACCATTGCAAATTTCCTACTTTGCAGGAATATTAAGGCGAATATAAAAAAAGCTTCCTAGCTATAGTAGTAGGCTTAAGTTTGACTAAGACTGAATATACATTATAGCTGGGTAACTCTTAATTTTTTAGTGCAAATATACACTATTCTTAGGCTACCAAAATAACAAGCTAAGCTTCTTATAGCTAGAAATTATTCTGATTTTATTAAAAACTATTGGATTTTATAGATAAATATCTTCACTTTATATTTGTCCCATTTGTTTACCAGGATATTATATAATATTATATTATGTCCCTTTTTTGAATATTACCTCAATCTTCAATGTGCTGAAATTGATCTTTTGTCAGTGATTAATCTAAAGTTACAATCAACATAAAATCAAACATTGTGAATTTTTTAGTTACTCCTTACTATCTAATCCATTAAGGTGGATTTAAATTATAAGTTGACTAAAAATTTGATTTTCATTACAGCTATTAGAATGTCCAATAGTTAAACAATCGAGTCTAACATAGCTAAAATTCCATAGTTCCAAATACTTCATACTCACCAAGAAACTGAAGAGTATTAAAGTGTACTTTAACTTAAACAAGAGATAGGTGCTATCTAAACATTATATAGTAGTAACAAATGATAATTTTAAACGGTGATCTAACAGCCAAAACAAGCTCACCATTATGAAATAAGTCTTCACAGTGACTACCAGGAATCACATATGAGCTAACTTTAGTTTATATTTATGTAATCAAACGAGAATATATGAAAGTTACTAAATTGTTAATCTAAATAATTAATATGAACTAAATTGCAAATCATTCTTCCAATAAACTTTAGGATCAAATACTACAAAAAGTGCATTTGTACTTTAATTATGTAAAAAGAATAATGAATTATTGCTTATATATAGTATATTCACTCCATTAAACTTGTTGAAAGTCTTACTAACTAAGAAGTAATAGGATATTTTCAAATAACCTTTTAAATATAAATTGGAAGTGATCTATTCTTCACAACTAAGTTCCTACTAGCTAATTTTAAATTAGAACTTTGTATTTGGTGCTGTATAATTTTAGAATTATATCAAATTCAAAAATACTTGATGCACTTCTCTCTACAAAAAGTTGATTCCTAGTTTCAAATGACATCTCAAATTTAGTAGATGGAGGTATTCTTTTTTAATACTTAGTATTAACCTTTAGGAATATTCACAATCTTTGTATACAATCTCCTTATCTAAAGTAACACCATTAAAGTTTTCAGTAAACTCATTTATATAATTATTGCTATCGGGACTTCTCGTATTATAGGCTTACTCTGCAATGGTGTGTTCTATGACAGTTCAATAGCTTATTAAGTACACATCAAATATTAGAAGTTCTAAGATTATATCAATTGACTAGCAGTTAGATTTTGTTGATTTTAACAAAATCAATTCTCAAAAGACTAACATTATAACTACAAAATTCCTTATTGTCTATTGCTAAACTAAAATATTGTAAAATGAAGATTATATAATAGCTAATGCAATACTTCCTCATTAAATTGAAGATAATTCACAAGTAATTTTTTGATGTCTGTTCACTTGTATATGAATAAATTAATCTAATTATACTTCTGGAGGCCTCAATAAAACATATTAGTGCTGTTGCAGCACTTATTGACACGAAAGATATATTTGAGAACTTATTGTCCACAAGGTAAGATGTATTGATATCTTCAGATTATAATTATTTCTTAGGAAATGTTTCAATAGTTATTATCATACAGTTCTTTTATCCAAAAATTCCTTATTTATAACCAAATCTCTTATCCAAAATAATACTTAATTCTCACATTAATTTATTGCATATACATATCTATTTTTATAGGATCTAAACATTTTGAATATTAAATGAGTATAGTAGCTCATTTAACTTGGAATCGTTTTAACGGGATCATAACTTGCACCAAATTTCTAGGTTCATTAGTGATTATTTGACCAAAATGTATCTAATGAGTTTAAAATAGTAAGAAGTTTGACTATATTAAAAATAGCTACATAATAGCAATAGAATAAAATTTCGAGTGATCAAGCTTCTATTACAGGTAAATGACTGCTTCTAGACATTTATCACAAATAAATAACTCTCTAAAAATGTAATCCCAACTTGCTTATGATATCAAATATAAGCAGATATAAAAGACATGTACAAATAGATTCTTAGAATTTAGACTAGTTGTGCTCTATATATTTAAATAATAGAACTTATTTATAGTATAATAGTAGGTAATAAATATAAACAAGCTTTCACAATAAATATTAAATATTTTAAAATGATCTGAAGTCAAGTTCAAATTGAAATATTAATATTTCACTAATTATTGATCCCTTTCATACTACATGTTTCCTTATATGGTGGTTGATTATCAAGTTTTGTTATCTTAATTACTATGTAGTACCATCTTAACTACAATAAGAAAAATTGACTGGAAATAGCCAATCTACATTGCAACTTATATTTTAAAACTCGGATATGCCTCTATTTCATTTTAGTTTATAGTCAATCTTATATACTTAAGCATTATAATAGAATATTAGAAGTTGTAGATAGTTCTTCCTACATTTCAGTTTGAAATTAACATTCAATAAGCACTCATATATAGAAGTCAAACAAATATCTTGATTCGTAACTTTCATACTACAGGTAAAGAGAAGGTACTAAAGAAATTAGTATTTCAACTGTGCTTTAGAAAGATTTTAAAAGATTCCGGGTTATATATATATAAACTTAGTATTAGCGGTAACTACCACTAAGTCCGATTACTTGGAGATCTCCTAACTTAGTATCAAAAGGTTAAGTTTCCTGCTAAATGCAAGAAAGACCCAATAAATGTTCAGACTCTTTTAACTCATGTTCTTCTAAGAATTCTATAGAGGGGGGTAATGTTAACTTTCCTAAATTGGGTTTCCCAGTGGCTTTCAATAGAAGGGAGGGAGGAAATAATAGAAGAAAGTGTATATCTTTTAAAGAGTCTAAAGCTAAGGACATTGAGTTGGATGTTGGGGAGTCTCTGATAGGTAATTTGTCTGAATTGAAGATTAGTCATATAGATTTACTCAAACTACGCTGGACAAATCAGATAGAACAAGAAGAAATAGACAAAGATGAAAATAAGGGAATACATAGAATTCGATTTGGATTTGATGGAAGTTTATGCAACCAATCATGTACTAATATTGAAGATAACATGAAATACTATAATGGCCTCTATCACCATTCTGCTGAACCTGATAAAGCTGGTTACTCTTTGCCGGAGATATTACACCTCTGTAAAAGTAGCAACTCTGCACAAAGATGCATTGCATTACGTACATTAGTAAATATTTTAAAGAAATCTAGATGTATACTTAATAAGAATGAACCAAATATATCTCTTTCGAACTACTTGGTAGGATTTTCATTTGGGTTTGAAAGATGGTTTCATTATATAACAACAGACTTATCTGTTCATATAACTCTGTTGAATCTTCTATTTTTGGATTCGGAATTATCTAAAACTTGTGCTTATTCAATAATTGCATTGTGTTACTTACTATCAAATACATATGACTTTGAACAAACAGATATATGTAAAAATAATATTCATGAATTCAACAAGCAAAGACACGCTTTGCATTGGCTGCAATATTACCCTTCGGCAATCGAATTTATTTATGATATGGATAAAAATTTAGGTAAAATGGCCTTCTATTTGCCCAATGAAGCGTTGAGTTTAGGCCTTGATTACTTCTTAAATAAAGATGGTGAAGTTTTTTGGTATAATAACCTACTCAGAGAGGATCATATTCAAAAATATATACTACCAAATGGAAGTGAAATTACTTTAAGAAGAGATTTATTTCAGGAGATTTACTCCTACTATCCACACAACTATGAATCAAATTTACATCAAAATGCAGTCTTAATGCGTTTGAATTGCATGATTAAGAACAATAAGTGTGTTATTGATGCACGGATTGCATCTTTACGCATTTTAACTACATTTATTCGTAGACTATGTATAATTGATAATACTTGTGATCTAGCATCACTAATAGAAACAGTAATTACCAAACTTTCAGAGGAATTTTCGGATTATATACCCATGACTCTACCAATAGTTAAAGATAACTTGAAATTTCAGTGTGTAGACGAAGGTTTCTTACGATTATGGCTGGAATATCTCCTATTTCTACGTATTTATATAGAGTCTATTCTAGCCATACATAAGGATAACAAAGCAATTACTGACCATCTTGAACTATTGTCGAGACAGCTGGGCACTCATATAATTCCGTTAGTTAGGGTTTATATACTATATGGCTTTTATATATTAAGTATTAGTAGTAATGATGATATTACGAGAATGGAAAATTCAACATTGGTACTACTTGGAACTGTAGAAAGTCTTAGAATTTTAACATGTCTATCCTTTCACAACTATTATGCTGAAGATTTTGACATATACTTGCAAACTTTCGTAGATTTCCTTGCTTGTTACTCTTTGCCATATAATAATAAAATCTACCTTGGTATCCCAGCATATATGCTTTTCCAATTCTTTTCTTTGGCTACTTGCATCAACAATAATAGTTGTATAGATATCAGTAACAATATCAACAATATTTCAATGAATTATATTGGTGGCATAATCTCTAATGTCTTTGACTCACTACACAAAAACTTTAGTTCCAGTGATAAATCATGCTTGTCATACATTATTATTTCTTTATGCAGATTTCTGGGGTCATCCTATACAAATATCTCGAATTCTAATAATTCAGCTCTGAACTTAATTAAGGAAATATTCTTAGAGGGAATTGCTAAACAAGGGATTTTATTAAGCTATTTAGAAAAGCTAATTTTACAAAGCAGAAGATTAGGATCTCTATTAATTAGAGAAAAAGAACAAAAAACAGCTATAGACTTTATACCTAACAGTATCGATATTTTAATACTCACAATTGAGTCGGGGAGCTTATCAACTACTTTAGCTGGGCCACCTAGTATAAAAGGGCTTTTGAGTTCATCTTCACATTGTTTGACCTTGGATATTATTACTGCCTCTACCTGTGTTAGAGAAATAATGGTATTAAGCCCTATTCTAGAGGACAAAATATTCTTAAAACAAGACAAATTAATTAACTTCATGATTGAACTGAGGAACTACCAGAAATCTCAAATTGGGCCATTTTACTCCTTAAATAGCGAAATAGATATAGGCATAACTGAGATTAGCAGCGAAATACTAAATGGCACTTATAATTATAAAAACTACATGGAAATAGTTCATTCTGGGTCAACAGAATACCCATGGCTGAAAATATCTAAAAATTCTCCATTCGGTGCATTAATTTCATCAACTCTATTGTGTTTATTTGAAACTTTGTCGGTGAATAGCAATGATATAACAGGAATTGGATGTTCTCTACTACTAGAGGAGAATATTTACACAATAGCTTGTTCCATGCTCTCGTGTAGGCAAGTTAGCCAATTTATGAACACGATATATATATTAACAAGTTTACTTGAATCATCATCCTATAAACAGAATTTGAGCAATAGGGAATTCCTATTTAAGTTACTTTTCAGCTGTTTCTTCAAGTATTTTGGAGAGCATCAAAACTTGTGTTTCGAACCTTTGTTGCTGGTACTCTCTGCACCTTTATTTGTACCAAATATATCTAAAGAGTATATTGTGGAGATTTTCCAAATAACTTCAGTAATTTTAAAGGCATTTTTAATTGGAAAAGTTAATTTTGATTTTATGTTGAGACCACTTTTTGAGTATCTTACCTGGTCAATTGTATATCAAGATGACCTTTTAGGAATAAATAAGTACTCCCAAATCTTGGGAGATTACTACATAAATATCACTAACTATATTGAGTTTAACATATTAATTGGTGGTACAAGCTTATATAGATGGGATGTACCAAATAACGACATAATAACTAAATTAATTAAATTGATTTTTAATTTTGATAATTGTAAACCTATAAAATTTGAGATTCGGAGTGTAAACAGCATATTCAACCCAAATTCCGTTGTTGATCAAGTATATATAGATAGAATTTTCAACAGTTTGTGTGAAACAGTGTACAGAAGTCACATCGACTTCTCAATATTCTGTTATATTCTTCTGTTCTTTATATCACCATTTAATGTTGGTCCTAAAGTACAGCTCAGCTTACTGAATAATGAATATATTTTACGGCTACTATTTAGTAATACTGAGGAGAGACTCCTTGGTAGCATCTGCAATTATATTCCCTATATACAAGTACTGAAATGTGAAAAAGATAAGCAAGTACAAAGAGACTTAATTAAGAAAATAGATGAATTAATAACGACTTATTCTGAAATATATGAACCAATGACTGAATCTTTAATTTTTAAATTACTTGTGATACAGTCACTCGTATATTCTATAATCCTTGAGCCTACAGGAGATAAGCGTATGATTATGATCTATAAAAGCCAATATTTGTATGAACAATCTCCTGACGAGAATGTTAGAATATTCCTTCGACAAATACAATTAGAATTGTGATGCCTGATAACTTATTAAAAAAAGATGTAAATGTGGATAACTCTGCACACTTCATAACTATCAAATAGTTTAAATCAGTAGAGTTTCATTATGTACATTGAATTTGAATGTCAACGTCTATTTCTTTTCTTTTTTGAGGTATCAATGTATGAACAACGTTGAAGGGGTTTTTTATGTTTTAGCTTCCAAATTTTTCGCCCCGATATAGCTGGCAAAGTATCAGGTGTAGATGTTTCATATGTTGGTTCCTTTTTAAGTTGTGACTTCCTTGAAATATCTTTACTTTGAGTATTATATTTATGTAAGTTATCATATCTTGATAGTTTATATCTCGGTTCCTTTTTTCTAAGTGCTTCTGGAAATTGAGTGTATATGGCTTGTTCAGTGGCTGTCGTGGCATTGCAATTTGGCTGAATACTTTGTACTATAGGATAAACTATCTCCTCTAGATATCTTGGTGTTAGCTTCAGATATTCTCTACCTGTTCCAGAAATAGCTAATGTACTGAGTAAGTGTTTATGATAAGATCTCAAAACACTTCTCTCTTCAGGGTGTTTACTAAAGTATCCACCCTTTATTAGCCTTGAACTAGACAGAATTAAACCTTGTATCTCCTTAAGTTTATATCTCCGGATATTTGTCTTAGTTATTGACTTTAAACAATCTTCTATCCTATAGTTAAAACAAGATACATCATGCGGACCAAAATCCAGTGGTTCAATCCCTTTATCGTCATTATATTTGTTCCTAGCTATAAGTAACTGCAATAACTCAACATCATTCGGAATATCCTTGTTAATAAAAGTTATTGCAGTACCCGAAGAGTTCCCACGTGCAGTCCTTCCAATACGATGAATATATGAACGAACACTTGTTGGACAGTCAAAGTTTAATACTGACGATACACCTTGATAGTCTATTCCTCGATATGCTACTGCCTCTTTAGACTTGGCACTTGATAATATATCTTTAGTGCTTATTTCATCAAGTTCATTTGTAATATCTGCAGTGATCAATATATCTATTGTTCCTTGATTAAAATACTGGATTATGAGTTGGCGTGTTGAAAATGGTAGTATTGGACTCATTATACCTGCAGATATATCAAATTTATCTAAAAATAACCGGATTGAGTAAGCCATATCAATGCTAGATGCAAATATTAAACACTTTATAGGTATAACTTGCATTTTAAATAGTACATAAAGCATCAACCACTTCTCAGTTATGTTGCTACAGTTCACATAATATTCCTTTAAAATCCCTTCTATGGAGCTTTTATCTAATACACTTTTTTCATTTGCCTGTGATATTTCATTGACACATATTGGTTTGTGCAGTAGTTTTGAGTTCAGTAGCTTCAAGTTCTTTGATAAGGTAGCTGAACAAAATATACATTGATACTTTTTACCAGCAGAGTTAGGTAATAACTCTAATATAATTTCCATATACTTTTCATAGCCGAATGCAAATAATAAATCTGCTTCATCTACTACCAGACAGGAAACATTGCATAACCACTTCACTTTTTTATCTTGGTCAGAGGAGTTGACAATATCATAAGGTGTTGATATAACTATATTACACTTACTGATATAACTCCAAGAAGAATTCTCGCTAATTAAATGAGATATTCTTATCTTGTTACCACAATATCTTATTACTGAAAGAAGAACATCATACACTTGGTTTACTAGTTCTCTAGAGGGAACCAAAATAAGTACCTTCATTCTAGAACCAGAATTTTGATTACTCAGTAAATTATGGCATATAGGAATTATAAATGCCAGTGTTTTACCAGAGCCAGTCTTAGAGTTAATCAAAACGTCTTTGCCTTCAATTACTAGACCAATTGCATCACTCTGTACTTTTGTTGGATAAACGAATCCTTGGGAATTTAAAGCTTGGACTATCCTTCTATCCAATATATTTCCACTAAAATCCGAAAAAGTCATCATCTTTAGGTTTAATTTCCTTCGCTCTTCAACACCCTACACATCTTACTATATAGACTTTATTTGTCAATAAATTACTTAAGTTGATTTACCTCAGGCGCCAAATTAAAATAACGTCTATTATAGGCAGATTAGAGTCTTTGTTTCAGTAATATAATATCTACCATTAAACCTAGTTCAATATTAGATAAAAATATTACCATTCGAGGCGCCTACTATGCGATATTGGTTGCTAGTTACTAGATAATAACTTGGGCGCTTTAGTATTTTGGATTCCTTGTAGCAATAGCTCAAATTGTTGTATATTCAGTATGCTAATATATAGATTATTCAGTAATATAAGAAGTGACCGTGAATTATTATATAGTTTCTAGTAAATGATATATGTGAGGAGTATTGGAGACTGATATCTTCAATTTGTAGCAGAAAGATCCAACCAGAGTGGCTGTGAGTAAAGTAAGAAATTCACTGTTACTAAATATAATAAGGCAATTAAGCTAGCTACTTAACTATGTGATATAATTAAATATAGATAGTTGTTTGTTATTCCATTTGTGATAAGTTTATGGACCAGATATATTTAAAGAGACTCTGCTCAAATATCAAGTGTTGTATACCCAACTTCTTAGTATTACACTACTAGAAATACACTGTAAGAACTTGAGTATAAGTTCCAAAAATAAAGGTTACTTAGGTGAATTATTTTAGTCGCTTTTGTCATTGGGAAGATTACGAGACTTTGCGTTTGAACTTTCTTGTGAGGTAGAGAAACGTAATGAGGAATAGAGTAAGCTTTATGTATAATTGTGTGGTACAAACCTTGATGTGGTTCTACTCAAGGTCTTGGATTGCAGTTTATATAGCTCAAGTATATAACTTAAATGAAAAGTGGATCCAATTATTCATACTAGTGCACTTTAGCTTGTTTAGTTTCAACTTCTTGATTAGATCGTTTTGTCAAGGTGATATATCAGGTCCCCTATTTCCCTGACGAAGTCACAAGTCTTAACTTTCTCATATATAGGGATAGAGTTCCAAATTTTGGGGACCAATATTACATATTAATATCAAGAACTTCTTTTGATAAAGTGGAATTCAATTCCTACTTTTATAATGGTTATCATCAGACGTGAATAGCACCTATCTATACTATAAACAAACTTGTATCTAGATATTTACTACTTTGTATAGGAATTTTTGGGATGAGCTAAATAAACACTATGCTAAATGAATTTCTCTAGTCAGCAGGAAGTTATAAATTTCGAACACTTACCTTTATAAAGCTGAACTCAATAGAAGTTTCTTTCTATTTATACACTTCTAAAGATGTAATCTAGTTTATAATTAGTAGTCAAGTAACTGATACGTCACTCTCACAATTTGAATACTCCAAGTTTAGTACTAAAGTGTGAAATAAGTGCTTCTTAAGCGATTTGAAATCCAAGGAGAATGTACTTTGGCTGAAGTACATATCTCAAATAGTGTAACTTTATAAAGTATATTTAACTCTTTATTTCGAATATATGTTAATACAAGATATTATTCTACTATATATGAATAATATTGAGTATTTCTATAACTGTAATTATGTATATGCAATTTAAGGTAGTAGTCACTATTACATATGACCACTGTATGTTGATTTATTCTTTATATAAATGTTATATATGACGAATTTTTCAGAACTCCTAAGCTCATATATTGTCTATAGAACTTAATAACTACAAATATGTACTTATTAGCAAATAATTTAAGTTCAATAAGCATAAAACTTTCCTATAAAATTATGTAGTATATACGTAAAATCCCATTTGATAAAATATTCATAGAACCAGAGCCCTATTAATATGTATACTTTTATAAACTAAACTCTTCCATAAACATGTATTTATAGATTGTTTGAGTTTCCATGTTTGACTGCTCTACAATGAAGTTACTTTGCTAACCAGTATCAATAAGATGACACTTTTATAAAGTAAAAGTGTTCATTTTAGACGTTTGATAATAGCTTAAAAATTTCATCAAGTCAGTTCTACCCAGTTACAAACCTCACACTACCAGAGAAATCTATAGTACTACTTATATACTATTGACTTTCAATATATTGTTAAGTCCCACAGTATAATAACCAAGGAACATGAATTTCTTAAGTTAAATTACTAACTATTGCAAACATATTCCTTTTAAAATACTTCACTTTTTGATTAGGTAATCACAAGATGTACTTGCTAAATTAGATACCTGATAATCTCCCCTTTAATGTGAATAGAGATTATTTGCCGATCTATTACTCAGAAATATAAAATAACTTAACTAAATCCTGTTTTTAAAGAGAATTCAAAACTTTTTTTGAGTTATGTTTTTATATTGCACATTTCTGAAATAGTACTATGTCAAGTATTACAGAGCTACTTTAGTACAGTTTTTAGATTTACTAATTAACTTTATATATTGTTTAATAGTATGAAATATTTCTAATAGTACTACTGTAGGCTTAAAACAAACCTCTGAAATAACAAATATTTCTGGATATAATAACATGATATAGATTAGGATAAATTTGGAAATTACAACACATCTTCGTAGTGTACAGGACTTTTTATCCAAGTTATACTTCTCATATAAAATTACTAGCTTGTATTTAGCAATATAATATGTTGCATAATTCTTAAATTATGCGGTATTGTAGTTCTATTTTATTTTTAACTATGTTTATACAAGGTTGCGTAGAAATATTAAGATGAGTAAATCTGATTTCCTTTCTTTTCCTCTTCTTGGAACTATCTATCGATCCAAACAGATAAATATGAATTATATACTTACATGCAACCTATTAATTGGCATTATTAGTATCATATATTCTTTGTAAGTATCTACTTAAGAAGCTTATTATTTTGTCAAGGCAATATTTCATAGTATACCAGCAATAAATTAGTGCCCAAATTCTCTGTTATTTAGTGATATATGTACAGTAAAAACTGATAAAACTAATACTAAACCTTTATCTGTTGAAATCTACAAAAAAAAGGATTTAAATGATATTTCAGTAATAAACTAGACCTAAATTTATAGTTAATTCAAAACTTAAGTTCTCTAAAAATACTTGAAACCAAATTAACTTAAACTAGATTGTCTATATTATTAAAAATAAGACTAAATTATCAGGTAAAACTAAATTATATTTAGTAATTCAAAAAGGAAGATATAAATCATTATTTGAATTTTTCATGCTTTTAAGTTGCATGCGCACATGTCTAGTCTTCACTCAGAAAGTATCTAGAATTTTGATGATATACTACATTGCCTAAACTTTAGGCTATTATTAAAAGTAAAGTCAAATATTTTAAATTAAAGAAGTATATACAGACTTATTAGTCATTTCATTCGCAATAATTGTGAAATATTTGATAAGCTAATTGATATATTTGACTATTTTAAAATGATGTCTATTTCATATAAGTATCTCTTTTTACTAATAACTACTATCTCCTCAATAATAGAAATTATCTTTGCACAACCATTAGCTGCATCAATATTACAAGAAAATTGTAGTATTAAAGGATCATGTGAGTCAGGGGTATCTTGTACAGGGGCAGGTATTATTGGTCTATGTTCTAATAGCTTATTAAATAAATATGCAATTCAAATAAATGGTACAATTCCAACTGGACCTAATTTATTGTTAACATCACATTATCAGATACCATGGTATTATACACAGGTATTATACCTTATTTTAGATGGAAATGGGAATCCATATATTGTACTTCATATTGGACAAGAATCAATGGGTCTAGCATTAATGAATCATTATAATATGATACTAACCCAAAGTAATCAGTATATTACTGTGAATAGTAATTTATATCCAGGGAATATTGGAAATATGTATCGTGTTTCTCCTAATGATAATTATATTGTCTGGCTAGTATATGAAGATAAAAAATTATCACTATATTATGATTTATCTGGTACAATATATGAAATGGCATATATTAATCTTCCTGATGATCCTATAATAAGTGGAATTATCCCCTATTTTGGAGTCCAACAAAAGGCAGTAACCTTCACTCAGTTCTTTAATTTTTCTTTATCTAAATTTACACGATTACAACAAATGTCATATGATTTATGGCAACAGAAAGTAGATGCGAGTTCTGGGTTATGGAGATCTGATTGGTCATGCTTTTCAGGAATTTTTGGATCATGCATGCATACATCTATTGTTCAAGCTGGTAATAGTCCATTTTCTGAAGGTTACAAAATTTCTGTAGACCAAGGGTTATACGGTACTCCATTTGTTTTCAAGTTTAGTAATATTCAATCTGTTGTTGCTACATTTTCTATCAATTATCCAGGAGATATTTTTAATGACGTGCCAGTTACGTTAAAAAATTTAATTACTGGTCAAGAGTCTAATTATACTATACCTAAGTCTTTATCTATAAAGGCATCACAAGGTTATTACAATACTTATAATAATCTGAGTTTCCTTATAACTGGTGGATACTTGTTAGTTGGTTTTGAAGACTATTATTTTATAGGAGTTAATGTAGAAGGACTTGGTATTCATTGTGTTTCTGCTCCAGTTTGGTTCACATCGATAATAACAACAGTATATCCTGAACCTACTACTTTAGGAACAGCTTCTGGTCATACAAAATGTAAAGTTGATGAAACTAATTGTACTGGTAATGAAATGAGGCTAACTACACCACTACAACCAGGTAATCAAATAAAGATTGTAACTAGATTTGCACCTGAAAGTTCTAAATATATTCAGGAACTATTACCTACTATACCTGGAATACGTGGAGCAATTACAATGGGAGATGGAATTTATATGAGAGCAGCAGTATTATTTGCACAGTCTTCTGTATCTATTACTATATTTAATAGTGTAGGAGTTTTAATAGATAGTCATGCCATATATTTACCAGAAAATAAGGAATTAAATTACAATGGTATTATACAAGTATTTATTGGTGTTACAAATAATAATAAATTAGCAGTTTCAATGATGCATAATGGAAAAACTCTACAACTCTGTTCTATTCCATTATTAGGTATTTCATTAACATCATTCCGTGTAGTTAGTGGATATATTGAGGGTATTACATCGAATTTTATTTATTCAAGTGATGGTTATCCAGCAGAAGGATACCCAGAACTTGTCAGTCAATCATCTCCTAATTCTGAAAGTTGTTATATATCTGTAAATGGTAAATGTTCTTCATATCAAATTGTAGGTATAGATACTAATGGTTTAAGTAGTGGTATTTATAGTCTTATAGAGGCTACATATATTACATTACCATTAACTATTCAATTTTTAGAAACATCTTCAGGTAAAGAAGCTGTTAATATATATATAAGTACAAATGGTATAATTAAATTATCTAATATGTTGCAAAATGTATCAGTAAGTGGTATTTTGTCATCAACATGTATTTCTAATATCATGTTCAATGGCTTATATATGGTATTATCAGTAGATAATGATAATGTATATTTAATATTATGCTCAAGATTAGTAGCAACAATACCTAATAGTGGTTTAGATGTATCATTAACTGTAATATTTGATGAAAATATTAGTGGTATAACTAATGTAATCTCAGGATTCCCAGCATTTTCATTAGCTTCTGAGGAATCATTACAAATTATAAATACAAATGATAATTATCTTACCGAATTTAATTTAACTAGTTTAGAATTTTCATCTCCTTGTAGCATGAATGGTTTATGTAGTGGTAGTACATGTTCTGGTAGTGCAGCAACAGATATATGTAATAAAGAATTATCTGATGGATTTGCAGTCTCAATTTCTGGAATTGTTCAGCCTATTCTTTCTTATCCCGAGCAAACTATAGGTAATTCATTCCTATACTCTGATACTATTCAAATATTTAGTTTTATACAAGATAGTGGACTTGAAATATTTCAATTAGTTATTACATATAATCAAATTGCACTAATTGATGTTAATGCTGGTGTAGGTGTTGGTGGTTCATTACCACTTGGTATGATATTAAATTTAGGATCTAAATATTGCATATGGATTGGATTTTATAATTCTAAAATTATTCCAATGGTTGAATTCCCTTATGGTTCAAATAAGAAGTATGTTATACATTCATTAACAAGTACTTTTGCTGATTGGCCACAGAGTATATCTCAAACATCTAATAACATAAAACCAATTTCAAAGATTATCCCTATTCTATTTGTTCAGAATCCATATACATATTCTATTGTATATTCAGATTCACTTTGGTATCCTTGGACTGGTGTGTATATTGGACAAAATGAAGGTTCTGATAGTTGTACTTTAACAATGTTTGGATCATGTATTTCATCAACTATATATATGCCTGCAAATATAGATACAGTATCAGATATTTATCTTGATATATATCTTCATAATTGGTCTAATAATGATATTGCAGTATATTTAAGGAATTCAGCTGAAGAATCTATAATTACATTATCAATGTCATATACATCAATATTGTATGAGGGTAATAGAAGCTTTAATATGAGTAATTTTGCAGGAGATAAAATAAGTTTCACCCTATATAATCAAAATAGTCGAGTAATTAATATAAAATTAAATTACACAGCTGCTATAAGTATCTACATAAATGGACAAGTTCAAAGTACAATTTCTACTCGTGGTAGGAAATTTAATCATATTACAACATCTAATATGCCACCAATGAATGTTAGATTAGTAAGATCATCATTTAGTCATCAACCATATTGGCAAGCTCTTGAATATGCAAGTGAAATAGCTAGATCGGAAATAGCAGCAGGTGTTAGTGGTTGTAGTCAAAATTCCCCATTTTATAATTGGTATTCAATAGCAAATGAAATAATTCCAGGATCTGAAATACAATATTTATGTATGCCTAATCCAGATAAATATACCCTTACATTTAAGTCAATGATTCCAGATTATGTTAATCAACAACTTGGGCAAGCCTTTAGGAATTTCCCTGGATTTTTACAAGCAATAGTTCTTTTAAATTATGATAAAGTTGCTTATACAGTTATTATTGCTAGAAATTATATTTCATTTTATAGTTCTGACTATAATGGTACAGCTTCTGATTATAGAAATTGTGCTGCTAAATTAATAACAGATAAATTAGAATTTGGAGATGAATATCAAATATTTATTACTGTTAATGGTAATAATATTTATACATATCAAAAAGATTTAAATACAGGTGAAATTGGTTTAATATGTGGTATTCCATTTACATTATCATTTAATAGTGCTAAATATTTAGATCAAACTAATGGGAATTATCCTGTGAGTCTTGGTGAATTCTTTGATTATGTTCCAGATAGTAAAATTACTTCTAATAATGCTAATCAGTTATATCCATTGGGATTTGTAGAAGATAAATCAATTATATTGTCATCTGGTTCACCTTTTTCTCTTGGTAATAGTATGAGTTTAAGTGTTCAATGTAACCATGAAATTTCTTTTGGTGGAATGAGTGGTGAACCTCAAATTTATATTAGTATAAAAGATAATAAAGTTGAAATTTCTAATTTAATAGAACAAGTAACATCTATTGGTAAAATTCCAGACGAATGTAAATGTTTAATAAACTCAGATAAAATTATTCTTTCTATTGTAAGTCTTGAAGATGGATATACTTTAGTAGTTTGTGGTAATATAATTGCATCTGTTGATTCGAATGGTACATCTATTTATCAGATAGCTAGTGAAGAAGTTTTAACTGTCCATTTACGTCCTGATATTCGTCTTGCAGTTGCAACTAAATCTAATATAAAAAATATTCAAAATATATCAAGTGATTCCGATGAAACTTCCAGAACTAATGATAATGATGATAATGATGATAATGATATTGGTACTATAAAGTCAATACCAACAGAATTACCAAATGAATTTAAAATTATTACAACACTATATGTTAAACCAAGTTACAAATAAACTAATGTTGGTAATAGTAATAAAAAGTATGTATTAAGGATAATAAAATGTGAGTAGAAATCCCATTTTACATATTGTTCTATCAGTTTATTGATTTGTATTGCTTTTTTGTTAGTTAATTCTAGTTTAGTCAATTCCTTAATATTAATATTGAATTTCTGACTTACTTTTCTCTATATAATTATAACAGTAATAATACTCAGTTAACTTCCCTACCAAATAACAAAATATATCTTTATATATTTAATAAGTCAATATCTAGTGTTGGTTTGAAATAAAGTTCCATAGTTATTACAAATGCTGATTAGTAATTAGTGAATAATATATAGACTTTACTATTTAGTTATAAAATTAAATGATATCATTAATCAATTTATTAGTATAAATATTGAGAATTAATACCGCTGCAAATTCCTTTAAGATTTTATTCTTTTTTTTAACTTTATATTATTTTCATTTCAAATAAGTATGACATTTATCGTTCGAATATAATTACTCAATTTTTAAAGTATTTAGAGATAATCTAAAATATTACACTTGTTGATACATTATAATGGGAATAATATACTAGCCTATTTTCATTTGTGTTCATCTACTTTAATATTAATTTGATATTCTAGAGGTGAACTAACTTCTTAATGGGAATTTTTAATGAAATCAAATATATTTTAATTAAGTACTTAATATATCTATCTTTCAATTGAACTGATCAAAAATCGACTAAAGTTACTTTTCCATTCCAATTAAACCATAGTACACTTCAAATTTCAATGGAGATATCTACAAATCTTAATATTTTAGTGGAATGATACTATAATATAACTATTACTCTCTCAATAAATCTTAAAATATTTTGTGAATTTGCATTTACTAAACTGATTACTAATACTTTTGTGTATTTGTCTATGGTAATTTATTAAAATTATCTATTTGTTCTTAAATTAGTTATTAATATAATAAGTACATCAGAGGCACAAATCATATTGGTTAATTAAAATTACTAAGCTGTTTAAGATTGACTATAGCTATTGTTTTTAAGTTACTTGCAAGGAAAATGTTATATTTTAATACTATTAAGTTTTCGAATTCATTGGAGATAAAATTATAAAACTTATATTTATTTGAAAATATTCCAAATGGAGTTGGTACCTTTTATTATTTGAAGCTAGCATATCTTTAACTATAAAACATAAACTTTATTGCTAGTATAAATAAACTTACATATTCAATTATAATAAATTTAGGTTCAAAATAGAATATTGATCTTTATAATTTTGTTACATTCACATAGTTTTCTTTATAATATAAACTTAGCTATTAACGAGAATAAAATAAACAATTCTCTACTCATGAACTTATTTTACTATTAATATTTGTGGTGTTAATACTAGTAATGTATTTGAAACTATAAAGCATGCAATTTTGTACTTGATATACTACTAGGTTAAATTATCTACTATGAAGTTAATTAAGAGTATAAAAGAATATGTAAGATTCCTACTAAACTAGTTTCAATGATTATTAATTATCTTAATACAGTACTCAATGATACAATGTATTTTATTATGGACATTTATTAATTTGTCAATATTAAGTATTTTACTAATAATTTCAAATGAAATATTAATGTTTGGAGAATTTAATATAAGTAATATTGCTTTTTCTAATAATAGAGTTAATACAAAATAATATTCTGATATTTTTACAATCTGTTACAATATAAATAATAAAGATCTTCAAACAAGTATTGATTATGACTGAAAATATATAATTTTAAGAAGTAGTTACTACTTACTTCACTAATAGCTAAATTATAATTAGTTTAGCTATAACATCCTAATAATATATTTAGGTTATTGTAAAAGGATGCAATTAATAATTGATTATTACAAGACTATATTCATAAATATTAATTTTGTAATTTCTTGATTATATAATAAAACATTTTTTATTAGAAAATATAAAAAAAAATTATTAGCTTTTTTTTTTTTTTTTACTAGCATATTTATATTTCAGTTTATAAAGAAAACATTTTATTTGAAATGTTAAGAATATAGGATATTAATAAATACTCTTTATTCCGAATTTTTGAAAATCAATACTTCTAATAACATCCACTATTAAATCAAACTAATAAAGTAACAGTATACCAATAATATTAAAGACTAAATATACTTTCTAAATTTAAAAATGAAGATCTGGATTTTAATTGTTCATAAAATTGTTCATAAATAAGAAAAGAAGTTGAAAATTATTTGATATAATTAAAATAATCGGAATTTTTAATAGCTATTTATATAAAATCTAATATTAATTTTTGTAACAAAATATATTTTAACTGAATTATAATAATATTATCCTAAAATAATTTCTAATAGAATCTACTTATTTCCAGTAGATAATACTTATTTAATAGATCCACCCCAGGATTAACTACCTTAATATAGTCAATGCTACTCAAATACCTAATCAAAGTTATTTCATAATATTATATTAGAAAAATATTTTGTATATTAGTATCTAGTAATTTAAAAGATAATCACCAGTAAAAAAAAAGAAAAAAAAAAGTGGGAACTTTACAATAAAATAATTAATTTCATGAATAAAAAATTCCAATAGTACTTTTATCTATTACACATGATATTATCATACAACATTAGTGAAATTATGAAAGTTATTGTGATTATTATGTTTCATGATAGATAATTAACTCAAAAAAAGATATTTTATAAAATTTCATCAAAACACTTAATTTTGTGAATAATCTCAATAATTAGTGAATATTAATTTACATTTAAACACATCTTTTTTTTACAAACACCTGGTAATTAAGAAACTTCCACTTAATATTTACAAAGTACTTCATTTATTTGTAATATAAGAAAAGTCACTTAATTTCTTCTAATCTAATATGATATTGAATTTATTATAAGTAGCTATATATAATTTTAGAGACAATATATTATCTACTAATTCTCTAAATAGTATAAAAGCAAAAATATAAAATGAGTGCCCAATATTACATTATCAATATTTGATTTAAAAAAAAAATGAATTGGATTTTATCTTTAAAATCAAATAATTCCTTATATACGCACACTATGGTTAAAAGTTGCAATTATATTCTTGTTTTCATCTTCTATTAGGAGATGCTAAATTTATTATTTAAATTACT